>NW_015539907.1:1257167-1278351 GCF_001515605.1 Sinocyclocheilus anshuiensis
TATGCAAAATAAGTCAGATTTATAAATTTTTAAAAAAATAAGAATTTTTTTTTAGTTATAGTATTTAATTGCCTAGAAATTGCAATTGCTGTCTCTGACTAACTGTGTGTTATTGACAGAGTGGACCTTCACCTGGCACTGTGGACATCAGTACTCATTTAAAATGGCTAGACAAGCGCCGCATAAAGTCCTTCTACCACACTGTAGTGGCTGATGACCTTCATGCCGGCGTACAGATGTTGCTGCAGGTCACCCATGTCCCATAATACACTACACTTCATATTCTAACCTTAAAGGGGTCATATGATGCGATTTCATTTTTTCCTTTCTCTTTGGAGTGTTACAAGCTCTTGGTGCATAAAGAAGATCTGTAAAGTTGCAAAGACTAAAGTCTCATTTCTGTCACACGCTTGAGGTATTCGGCCAATCACAACGCACTGGATAGCTGGCCAATCACAGCACACCTCGCTTTTTCAGACCGATGAGTTTTGTAAAAATCGACGCGTTTCAAAAAGGCGGGGCATAGAGGAGAAACAATAATGTACAGTATGTGGAAAATAATGTGTTTTTTTTTTACTTTAAACCGCATAAACACATTTCATTACACCAAATACACAAAATAATGTTCTTTTTAGCAGCATCATATGACCCCTTTAAACAAACATCATTTATTTCACTTTGCAGCTTCTGATGAATATGTACCACCAAAATGAGTCTGGTAATGTCTGTTTGTGATGGTTCTATTTCAGAGTACGGGTTTGGGTCGGATGAAGCCTAATGTCCTCGTGATGGGATTTAAGAAGTATTGGCGTAAAGCTCAACCAAACAACATTGAAAACTATATTGGAATTTTGCAGTATGTATATCATATGGTTACCTCAGTGTTAAATTCTGATAAGAAAACTCAAGGCATGTGACCATTCCATATGCTTTTAGTGATGCATTTGACCTGCAATTTGGTGTATGTGTTCTTCGGATGAAGGAGGGTCTTGACATAAGTCGAACAATGCAAGCGCATGGTATGGAATATTTCAAAACTAACTTTCTAAAATTTTCTATAGTTTACGTGCAATGAATTTTTCTTTCTAAAATTTCCATTCACTGTAGTGAATTTAGGGTTTGAGACATCTACTGAACAAGCACTTGACACAAGGAGCTCAACGACTACTACATCACCCACAATTGACACATCACGTGTGTATCCAAGCTCTTTAATACTGAATTTATTCATGGCTGTTGATCTTTTTGCCAAAACATTTGTATATCCTGTGTTGCAGTGGACCCTGAGGAACTAATGGCCACATCCCAGCCAACCACTGTATTTCAGACTAGACAAGGAAAGAAGACCATTGATGTGTATTGGCTCTCTGATGATGGGGGTGATTTACACTGATATACAAATAATATGTTCATTTTTAAAGATTTTATTGTGGAAAAACACGTCTTTTAACAATTCATTGTGTTGTCAGGTCTGACACTATTAGTGCCTTACCTCCTGACCCGTAAGAAGCGCTGGGGCAGATGCAAAGTGAGGTTGTTTGTTGGAGGTGAAGCTCAGCAGGTTGAGGAGC
The DNA here is from genome assembly GCF_001515605.1 of Sinocyclocheilus anshuiensis. NCBI lineage: Eukaryota > Metazoa > Chordata > Actinopteri > Cypriniformes > Cyprinidae > Sinocyclocheilus > Sinocyclocheilus anshuiensis. The sequence continues at coordinate 1,258,739 of NW_015539907.1, forward strand.
AGAAACAAGAGTATGCATAACCTTAATTGTGATACTTTTAGTGGTAAACTTGATAATACCATGTCTGTATTAGACATATTACATGTAAATATATACCACCAAATGTTTAAAAGTTTAGATAATTTCTATTTTAAAATGTAATTTATTCCTGTGATGGCAAAGCTGAATTTTCAGAAATCATATAAATCATTCTAATAAGCTGATTCGGTGCTCAAGAAACATTTCTTATTATTATCAGTATTGAAAACAGTAGTGCTGCTTAATATTTTTGTCGAAACTATAATGCATTTTTTTGGATTCTCTGATGAACTGAAAGTTCAGAAGAACAACATTTATTTTAGTACTTTTTTTTTCTGTTTTTTTACAATTTTGATAAATTGAATGCAAATGTAATGCGTCATTTCTAAAAAAAAAATTATACTAATATTTAATCATACAAGACATATAATATATTAATAATATAATTTATTTATTTATTAATATATATATACTTAAAAATATATATCTTAATGAATTAATCTTCAATTATTTATCATTTTTAACAGCATGTATTTAACTGGTCCTCAAAATTTCAAAGTTGATTAGAGCTTGCATTTATCAATTTACAGGCTCAAAGCTCTGATCGGCAGGTTCCGTCTGGGTTTCCAAGATATTCAAGTCCTTCCGGACATCAATGGAAAACCACAGTCTGAGCAGTACAGTTTCATTCATTCCATTGCTGTTACGGCTTTCTGCACTTACCTATTGCACTAATAGAACGTATATTCTTATGAAAACAAATGTTGTATTTGTGTCCCTAAATTACTGAAACAGCATTAAAAGATTTGAAGACCTCATAGCTCCATACAGAGTAAGTTCAGTCCAAAAGGATGGTCAAGATGCTGATGAGACGACAAAGGATTTCTCCTGGATGGTGTCTGATGAGGAAATGGAAACGTTCAGAGCTAAGGTATTTCAAATGAAGGTGTTCAGATACTTAGTCTACTTTCTTTGTAAGCCATGCATCATCGTTTTAAACATTTTTCTCCCATGTTTGTGCAGTCCCTCCGACAAATACGCCTGAATGAAGTTATTCAAGATTACTCAAGAGATGCCGCACTGATCATTGTGTAAGTGTTATTCATACAGGATGTGGTGCCGATGATGTAATTTAGATTAGGCCTGCACAAAAAGAAAACTTTGATTGACCGGTTTAACTATAAGTTGTGTGAGTTTCTGACATCACCTGTAATTTTTTTTTTGGCAGAACGATGCCCGTGGGGCGAAGAGGGGCGTGTCCCAGTTCCCTTTACATGGCTTGGCTAGAGATTGTGTCACGTGACCTTCGACCTCCAGTTCTTCTTGTCCGAGGCAATCAGGAGAATGTGCTGACGATGTACTGCCAGTGAACACCACCTTTTCCTGACATAACTGTTCACACTCGTACAGCAAATGAAAAGAAACTCTTATTAATGACATGTTAAAATAATGACAGATTTACATACTTTCATATTGTGGTTCATACTTGTTTTGATGTTAATAGGGTGTTTGTTATAAATGGTTTAACCTTTTTTCAGTATATATTCAAAAATATAAATTTTTGCTGATTTAGGTCTTATGTACTTTCTCTGTTTATTCTGACTATCTTAATTCAGTGATTGAACAATTTGTATATGTATAGATTTTTTTTCTTTTTAATGGCAACTCTGATATTACTGAATATATTTAATAAATTACTAGGCCTATGTATTAAATCTGTTCCTTCTCAGACTATTATTTTACTTTATGGCACTAAGGCAAACCTAAATAATTTGTTTAGTCATTGAAATTAGATGTTTAATCTGCAATTAATCAAAATTAACTCTAGTTTAACTCTAGTAAAAATAGTTTTATTTCAATTATTTACAAAGTTGTTTAGTCATGTCAGGTATGACATGGGACAGACCAAAATCATAATTTTGATCGGAAAGCAGACATTTTATGTGTCTAACCTAGCTACTTTAAGGTTAAGCTAATTTTCTGTTAGATAACAGTTTATCTAATCTATTTAATTTGAGCCTTTAACACGCCTTGTATATTCGTGTAAAGTGCCTTATAACACATTAAAATCATGAATCATACCCTCAGATTTCTGTAAAATTGTAGGTAGAATCATAGGACATTGTCATAGTGGCCATATGATGCAATCACAACATTTACAGCAAACAACAAAAAACATTTCCAATGGGTTTTTCTCAGTGCGCATGCGCAGTGCGTGGGGCTTCAGGACAGGCTCCACGTCTGAACACGAGCTCGTCTCAGCCAATCACAGGCGGCCACAGTGTGTTTGGAAACAACACACGCAAATACAGAAACTTCTTGAATCAGGAAAGAACCTCACTACCTTTCACTATTGCCTGACCGAGTCGCGAAGTCTTCGGTTTGACTAAGAAAGAAAATGGAAGATTGTAAGGTCTCGGATAAAGAGACGATCTCGCTGGTCATTATAACGCCTAATCAGTTTCACGGCGATCAGCTGATCGAGGGAGTTCGCGTGGACTGGACCGTGAAAGACCTCAAATGTCACCTCTCCAAGGTTTATCCCACCAACCCGGTAGGTTTGGAGTGGTTTCTTATCCTATAGATATCGGTTTCCATCTAGCGAGCCGTCAGCATTCCTCAACAGCCACAACGCCACTATGGCTGAACGCTGCAGGAAATAACTGACTGTCAGTAACTTGCCCTCTATAAACAAGATGAATTTCCACTCCACAAGGCTGCACTGCTTTCATATTGTTAGTTAATTAATAATTTATCACATTATTCCTCTACTGTGTAGCTATTTGCATTACATGGACGCATATTCAGTAGGTAAATGTGGAAACGTTGATTGTGAAGAGATACAGTGAATGTATTTCCTCTAAAAATGGTTTTACTTCTCACAAACATAAGATAAATATCATGGTGTAAACTGACGTTCTAGGCCATGTTTGACATTTGGACTCATTTTCACAGGCTGAGAAAGACCAAAGACTCATTTACTCGGGCAAGCTGCTTCGGGACAACCTGCTTCTGAGCGATGTTTTCTCAAAGGTGAGGGACTTTACCATCTGTGGGGATGCATGCTTTCTGTTCATTTCAGGGTTGTCAAGTGATTTCAACAACAGACCTGTCAACGTTAGGGCCTTTCGCACCGCAGGAACCTTTTCATAGTACCAGAACTAATTGTGGAACTTACTACGGTATTTTATCTTTACCTGCTTCCAACAGTGAAATTAAATACCTATATTTGAATTCCAGCTATTTGTTTAATTATATTTACATTTTTAGTTTTATTATTATTATTTTTAATTAGATTTAATTGATTTCTCCGAAACAACCTGGATCTTGAAACGTATCATTTTAATTTGATTAGAAATATAAATTTTAAATGATTAAAATATACATAATATCATATACATTTTTATATATAATTTATTGTTAGAATATGTAGGTTATAATAATATATTATTTTTTCATTAAAAAATTATATTTTAACTTCATTATTAGGCCTATACATATGTATTTTATGTATGTTATTAAAAATGTAAATCAATAATAATAAATAGTACTCTTTATAACCAGTAGCAGCATCCAGAAATTACTACCAAAAGTAATCACAAATACTTTATTTGGATTTATGACTAATGGCTGCATTTAATGTAGAAATAAAGCATATTTTTATGTCCCTGGAACATAATTCACGGTAAAAAAAAAAAGATTCAGAGTATGAATTCAGTTGTCCTGAAAGGCAGGGGTGTTGGCAAAACTGCAGTTTTTTTCATTGTGTATGTGTCAAAGCTAAAAAAAAAAAAAAAAAAGTAAATTGGGTGGACCCACAGACACACCTTGTTCTGTATCCTCAGCCTGATCCTCTTACCATGTGCTGTAGTCTGTTCTATTTCAAAGCCGTTTAGAGAAGCAACACTTGACACTCGGCAGCCTCTCATGTGAGATGTTTATTTGAAAGTAGGACATTTATTGTCACATGCTGAAAACCTGTCACCTGATAGACTTACATAACATCAAAGCGTGACACACATATTCCAGATCAAAACAATATGACAGTCACATGGTTTACCAATCTGTCAAAACTTTCTCTTTCACAAAATGATAGTTCCCTTGGTGAATGTCTTTGCCACCTCAAAAAGCACTTTACCACATGCTTCTGTCAAAAGAACTGAAAAAACTAAACTTTTTTTCTACAGGTTCCTTCAGAAACCAAGCCCACTCTTCACCTGGTGTGTGCTGTGAGACCCCAGCCTGCTGCCCAACTTGGAGCGAGACCCAAGGTATTTTTCCAACTGTTTATTTTAGGCTTTAACTATGTGGCAAGACTTATTTAGTGGTGCATGTAAAAACAGACATTCAGTTTATAGTTTTCACATCCTGAATTTAGCTTCAAGGCAGTTTATTTGATCAGCTTACAGTCTGTTCAGTGGAACTGAGATGTGTCGGCCTGCTGTCTCTTAAGGGAGGGCTGTGCTTGTTTCAGTTGGGTGGAGATATCACCACACTGCTGCTTACTTCCTGTTCCTTTCTGCATCCTTGTTTGCATAAACCAAATGCTGTAGCAATTTTCAAATGAAGTTTCATAGTGTCTCTTGCACCTGCTCTGGTCTTCCGACTCAAAAATCAAATATGTTCTTTCTCAAATCTTTGGTGTAGGTGACATCAACACAGCAGCAGAGTTCCCAGCCCTCCCCATTAACTGCTAGCCAAAGCTCAGAGTCTTCAGGACCATCCGTGACCTCTGTACCCTCCATGGACGGCCTTAGACAGCGAGGTCATGCCGCCTGGCCTGGCTCTAACATGTCTACGTTAGTTTTTTTTTTCCTTCAAATTAAAATTCAGTGCAATGAGTATTAAAAATGTATGAATGTTAATGTGTAAATTAGTTAATTAAACGTTCGCCTTCGTTCACAGGCCTGTAACAGCAGCAATGACCCACCCATCCTTCCCCACATACTCCCTTTACAGTCCACAACAGCTCCTGTGGTTGCAGCAGATGTATGCCCACCAGTACTACATGCAATAGTAAGTACAACCTACATGGACATACTAAATTATAGGACTGCACAATCTGGGGGAAAAATTTAATTGCGATTTTTCTGATTAAAATTGCGTTTTTAAAATGCTTGTTTGTAGGGCTTCACAATTTAGCCAGTTTCAAATAAATATTTTACTATTCTAATATTTCCCTGTAAAATAAAAAAAGCAGTATTAAGAAATATTGTATAATAAAATAACTTGATTGTACATAACTGTAAAAGTACAGTACTCATATTTATTGCTTCCAGTTATTTTTAGCTGTACAAAACAGCTTGTTATGCTGCTTGGTATTGCAAACTTGTATTTCTTATCGTATTATTTTAATATTTAATCATTCCAAACTGGTATTTCTCTGTAAAATAAAAAAAGCTAATTTAAAAAATATTATATAATAAAATAACTTGATTATACATAACAACTGTAAAATTACAATGCAAATATTTATAGCTTCCAGTTATTTTTAGCTTTACAAAACGGCTCGTAATGGTCCTTGATATTGTAAACTGGTATTTCTTATGTTATTTTAATATTTAATTATAAACGCACTGGTTTGTAGCATAGGCCTAAATACTTATACTGTTTACTGCACTTTATTCTTCAAGTTATTTTTCGTAACATTTACTGTAAAACGGGCTGTTCTGAGAATCTGAAAACACTGGACCATGAATTGCTCAAGTGTAAAAGAACACAGTGCCATGTTCGTTTCTGAATTACACATCGAATATATTTAATTAAATCACAGCCTTTGCAGAATTAAAAAGCCATATCATGATTTTGGTTTACGATTAATAGTGCAGTTCTACTATAGTATTAAAGGGTTAGTTCAGCCAAAAATGAAATTAGCCTGTGTTTTACTCACCCTCAAAGGTGTATTTTTTTACTCACCCTCATCCTAGGTGTATATTTGACTTTCTTCTTTCATACGAATCCAATCGGAATTATATTAAAAATGGTCCTGGTCCCTCCAAGCCTTTCAATGGGGGTAAGCGGGTGTTCAGTTGTCAACAGTTCAGAAGATGTGAAATAAAGTGCGTGCATCCGTAATAAAACGTCCATCACACGGCTCCGGGGGGTGAATAAAGGCCTCCTGTAGTGAATCCATGCGTTTTTGTAAGATAAATATCCATATTTCAAACGTAATAAACACGTTTCTATCACTTCCGCCGACTGTCATATGCAAAAGCCGTTCCGGCGGATGACGTAGGACGTCGGTGTTGCGTGATTAGTGACGAGCACAGAGAGAGAACAAAATAAAATGCCGTTCACGAATTAAAAGGATTTGTCAAGAAAAATGTCGGAGGATTTCGATGTAAGCCAAGAGGAGACTGGTTTTCCTTTGCTAATGTAAGGAAACTTTGTTTCCTTTGCTCCTGCATTTCTCAGAGGCGCGCGCACGACGCCTACGTCTTGCGTCATCCGTCTGAACGTCTTCCGCGTACTACAGTCAGCGGAAGTGAGAAAAAAAGTGTTTATTACGTTTGAAATATGGATATTTATCTTACAAAAACGCATGGATTCGCTACAGGAGGCCTTTATTCACCCCCCGGAGCCGTGTGAGGGACGTTTTATTACGGATGCACGCACTTTATTTCACATCTTCTGAACTGTTGACAACTGTCACATACACCTACGATGCTTTGAGGGCGAGTAAAACACAGGCTAATTTTCATTTTTGGGTGAACTAACCCTTTAAGCTGGTGTTCACTCTGCGAATAAACCGTCTAACTGTGTTAAATGTGATGTGTTTTAAAGTCAAGCTGCCATGGCAGCCGCCGCCTCCGCTCCAATGGCCGCCCCTGCTTCCTCACTCCCTGTTGGCCCTCATCAAGCTGCTGTACCTGCAGCCTTACCCAATCAAGGCCCTATCAACGACCTGCCAGCTAATCAGAATGCCCCAGGTCCTGCATTCATCAACCCAGAGGGAGCCAATCAGAATCTGCGAATGAATGCCCAGGGTGGGCCTGTGATGGAAGACGAGGAGGACATGAACCGCGATTGGCTGGATTGGGTGTACACTGCATCCCGATTGGGTGTCTTCCTGAGCATTGTGTACTTCTATTCCAGCGTGAGCCGCTTCATCCTGGTCATGAGCAGCCTGGTTATTATGTACCTGTAAGTTTAAGCTTAATACCAAATGTTTTTATTATATTTAGTACCTTGTGGTTAGTGTTTTTGAATAATGTTTTGGGATTTGGACTACACTGGTTGTGCTGTATGTTTTTGATTCACTAAAAAAAATAACTAGTTCATTAGAGTCATTTTTTTCGGGAATTGGACTAAACTAGGGTGCGTTTCTCAAAAGCAACTATGGTCACCAGTTCCGTCGTTACCAATAGAGTTCAACGGAACTAATGACCATAGTTAGCTAACGATGCTTTTGGGAAAGGCACCCCTGGTTGTGCTGTATGTTTGTGATTTCCTAAAAAATATCCTGTTCATAAGAGTAATTTGTTTGGGAAATTGGACTACACTAGTTGTGCTGTATATTTTTGATTTCCTAAAAAAGAAGCAGTTCATAAGACTCATTTGTTTGGGGAATTGGACTGCTCTGGTTGTGCTGTACATTTTTGATTCTTAAAAATGAAGCACCTCTTAAAAGTAATTCGTTCAGGAATCAGACTATTTGGTTTTGCTGTATCTTTTGTGTTGTGATGCCACTGAATTATAGATCAGGTATCTCTGTATGAGTGTTTTAATACATAGTTTTGTCCATGTCATCTATAAACAGATCTTTGGGATCTGTAAACGGGTTCTTGAACACAGTTACACCCTCAGTTATGTAACTTAGAGCTCTGAGCCATTTGTCAGCGGACAAACTCACACACATGCATTCCTGAGAAATATTAAAGGAATGAGTAGTTTATGCAAGCAGAAATGAGCAGAAGTAGACCGGGTTTTCTCTGATAAGAAAGAAAACATCTGCTTGCATATGACTGCAGATTGGTTGGGGGCATTCTGGAATTAATTTAGTTAAACTTCAGCTGTTATAACTGAGGGTTTCAGACTGCTAAAACCAAACTTCTGATTTTTTATCTCTGCAAAGAGGCAGTTTGACTGCTCTGCAGACTAGTGCGTGGCACTCCAGCAATCATTAGCTTGATCTGAGGGTGTTCAGTGTGATGATCTTATCTCCTCCATGTTACAAACGTGACTCAACCTGCCATAAAAACAGTCTGAGCCACCTCTCGTTATTTAGTAATGTATAAATGAGCAGAGTTGGCTGGCTTTTTTTAAATAAATGGTGTCATTTTAATGGAGTTCATGGAGGCCTTGAATGCCTTTTTATAGCTTTTCTAATGGTTCTTTTTCTCTCTTTCAGACACACAGCTGGCTGGTTTCCTTTTAGACAGAGACCCCAAGCCAGGCCTCACAATCTGCCAGCACCAGAGGTCATTCAGAACCAACAAAACCAAAATGAGGACAGACATCCAGGACCTGTGAGTCAAAGTTTCGGTTTAATAATTAGTTTTACTTAAATAAGTGTGTAGGCGTGAATGTGCTTATTTATTCTCATTTTGTCTTGAAGGTGCTGCCCCCTGGTGAAGTGGAGGATGCTGGTGTTGCTGAACCCGCCATGATGGCAGTGCCTGTTCCCCCAGTTAGACCACCCATCCTATGGAGAGCCTGCGTGTTTTTTAAAGCCTTTTTTGCTTCTCTGATACCTGAGGCTCCACAGGGTGTTGCAAACTGATCCAGAAAAAGTCAGACAAAATTGGACTCCAGAGTCCTTGACCATTTAGACCGGACATTATAAACGAAGGCTACAAGTCCTAGAAGTGGTAGCACTTTCCAGTCCTTTGGCTATGTGACCAATGGTTGCACATTCTGTATAGACAAGCTCTTGGACATGGAGTTGTAAATATTGCTGGACATTTTTTTTTTGCACGGCACTTTAGATAACCGCAAAGGCTGGAATCAATGATATCGGCCTCCTGGCCTGATCCTCTTATATAGGCTCCTGTCAACAGGGCTTCATTTTCTTGAAGTGCTCTACGATGAGTGATCCAAGGATTAAACTCATGGGATTATTTTATTAAGGTTCTAGTATGATGGACAACGAAGGCCATATGTTGATTTTGTTCTAAGTGCATGAATAGATAGATGGAGGGTGCTTGGGAGAATGCATTTGTGGCACTTTGAAGCTAATGGTGTTTATGCAAATAAAATATGCTTACACGTTCATTCTTAATTGTGTTCCACCTGTGAAATGAGCAATGTTAATATTTATGAAGGAGGTTTGGTATATGCATTCAAGTATTTGTGAGCAGAATTTGCAATGAGCAGCAAAGAGTTTGTTGTTGACCTCTGGATGAAAAGAAGGCGAGTGAACCTCACTTTGAATTTTGCATCTTCTTTACATGAAGGAACTGCACTTTGGTACCTGCAAAAGAACAGAAATTAGGAGAGTAATAGTTCTGAGAGACTTAAAAATATGTTTTTAATCTGCTATTTATCAACACTGTAGCATTACTGTCATTTCATTTCATGTATAAAATAGCTTTGTTATTAGCATTAAGATAATCCTCTTTGTACCTGGAAATTAAAAAATAAACACACTTTCTTTGTTTCAATTTCACTTTGAAATTCTTTGAAAAGTCTAATATAAATGTTTGTTGAATTCTGTTTGGGTAGCTTTTGTTTTCTCTCCCGATTTAATTTTAGTTAAGGCCTTTTCTTATTAATTTGTCGATTTTTAAATTTTTTATTTTTTTTTATTTAATAACATTTTTTTATAAATCTTGAACCATAAGCTGTCAGTTCGGTTAAATACACTTATTAAAATTTTAGATTTTAAAATGTCATGTACGTACCTTAGTCCACCTGAAATCATATCAGTGAGATTTCTGCGGCATCACAGAGCTACGTAATGCAATTGTAGCTCATTTTGTTTAGCATTTACACATCGCGTTACTATTGGAAGCCCGTTTCCGCCACTGAATAAAACATAAATTAAAAAAAAGGTTATTATCTCACAGTTCTGACTTTTTTTCACAGAATTGCGAGATATAAACTCACAATTGCGAGTTATAAAGTCAGAATTGCGGGATATAAAGTCACAATTGCGAGATATAAAGTCACAATTGCGAGATAAAAACTCGCAAAACCTGTCTTTTATTTTCTCAGAACTGCGAGTTTATATCTCGCAATTCTGACTTCTTAACTCACAATTGCGAGTTTATATCACGCAATTCTGAGAAAAAAAGTCAGAATTGTGAGATAAAAAGTCAAATTACCTTTTTTATTTTTGATTCAGTGGCGGAAACCGGCTTCCATACTGTATCGCATATACACTGACATTCTGATGAATAGGCCTACTGTAGCTCGACTACACAAAAAAACCATCGCATCCTGCTAAAATTCTTATCTAAATGTGACTGTTGGTTCTCATCTGGTAAACATCAGAGCTTGTTTCGTGTGGCTTGTCAACATGTTCCTTTCCAAACTAAGCCATTTCCTGTGGACTACTGTGGTAATGATGTCCCAGTGGATTTCTACTATTTATCTACATAAGTGTCCATTTTCAGAAATTACAGGACTACTCTAAAACGGTGAGGTAAATAAAGGGTATCCTGTCTGCACTTTACACCTCCTCATGAGCTTGTCCACCTACATGAACTTTGGCCTGCTCCTGTCCACTCTGTCCTCTGACCTTATCTTTTGTTTGTTTTGTACAGCAGAATGCTTGGAAAAACACAAAAATGTCCCTGTGCACTGTTGACTGTCCTCCAATAACCTTGAGCAACATGTGCTAGTCGACCCCAGCGGCAGTTGCATGTTTTCTCTTGTTCTCCAGAAGAGGGACAAGGCAAATCAGACATTACAGGGCCTATCCACCCCCCTCTTCCTTTGAGGCTACCTCTGGATCTGGAAGTGTCCCTCCTCCTCGGATACTTGCTGAATGGAAACAGAGCTCTTTTGAAAGAGAAGCCTGATATATCTGTAAAAGACAGGGGCTCATCTGTGTTTTTTCAGATTTGTCAAGATGGAGAGGAGTGCTGCGCTGCTCCTGGTTCTTGCTCTGGTTAATATTAGTTGTTGTTGTCTGGATCCTCCCGCTGCCTACGGGTTTACAGGAGCAGTTTGCAGGCTTACCTATCCCGCCGCTGTAGTTCGTAAGTACACCCTCATTGATTTCTGTACTAGCCAGATGTTTCTTGTGAGTATATGTTTTGATGTTCATTACTTTGCAACATAATTCATTCAAAGCAAGGCCTAAAACATTTACTTGAAGTGTCCCCTGAGATTTTAATCTAATATTTTAATATTTTAACAACACAGACACGTTCATGGTTGTGTGATGCTGATTAATGAATAAAATATTCAGGTAAACTAATCATTTATTTAATCTTTTTTAGTAAGGGTTTTATTTTGATTAGTTTTTTAAAAATATTAAAAAATTTAAATAATTTTAAATTTTAAATAATTTAATTAATTATTCTCATCAACTCACACACCCCCTGTACAGCTCTGGACTAGAGAATAAATATCTCCATTCCTTGATTCCTCAGTGAATGAGAAAACTACTGAAGTGATACAGGCAGCTTTTCAGCATGCCAAATATCCCAGCGTAGAGGGACAACGATCAATAGGCTTTGGGACGGTGAAATATGGATTCCACAAGTAAGGGACTCCTGAATTTGTTTACATGTTATGTGGTCCTCGTCTGTGTTACATCTTGTATATTATGATATTCTTCCTCCCACATCACCCACAGCTTAGAGATCCATAACCTTTCCATTGGAAAGAGTGAGTTTGAGCTGAAGGAGAATGAAGGAATAGGGATCTCCATTTCAAACGTTTCTGCTGTATTCAAAGGGACCATCAACTATGGATATGGCAGCTGGCTGTGAGTGTTTCTATTTATTACCACATATCAGGGTCAGGTTTCTGCAATGGCACAGCTGTGGTTTAACTCTGTGCTCTATTATGTATTTAATTAAATTAGGGGAAGTCGTGGCCTAATGGTTAGAGAGTCGGACTCGTAACCCAAAGGTTGCAGGTTCGAGTCTCGTACCGGCAGGGATTGTGGGTGGGGGCAGTGAATGTACAGTGCTCTCTCCCACCTTTAATACCACGACTGAGGTGCCCTTGAGCAAGGCCCCCAACTGCTCCCTGGGCACCGCAGCATAAATGGCTGCCCACTGCTCCGGGTGTGTGTTCATGGTGTGTGTGTGTGTTCACTGCTGTGTGTGTGCACTTTGGAAGGGATAAATGCAGAGCACTAATTCTGAGTATGGGTCACGGGACCACGTCACTTTTTTTAAAATTATGATCTTTTGTTTATATATGAACTTTAAGGTTTCTTCCGGTCAGCCTGCAAAGAAATCTCACACTTATATTTCAGTTACAGCATCACAATTGTTTTTTTTTTTTTGTCAAAATGATGAAAATTTTTCAACAAATGGTCTTTGAAAGAAGGTGCTTGGCCTTCAGTTTTATTTGTACATTTTGATTTTTTGTTATTTTCAATAAATAAGCATTAAATATCTATTTGATCTGTTTACGTAACAGGGTTGAATGAGAAAAAAATTGAAAATGTAATGAGACTATTTATGTTGTAAGTGTCCAAATTATGACCTTAAAGGGTTAGTTCACCCAAAAATGAAAATTCTGTCAAATTCTTGTGGACGCGCACGTTCACGACAGTATCATGACGCGAGCGTGTGGCAGCGCCAGCGCTGACCCAGATGCGGCGTGATGACGTCATTACGCCAGATCTAGGTCAGCGCCGCCACACGCTCGCGTCATGATACTGTCGTGAACGCGCGCGCAGTAGAGATGAAAATGTGGAATAAAGTAGTTTTTTTTGGGCGCAAAATAAAGTATTCTCGAAGCTTCGTAACTTTACAGTTGAACCACTGATGTCACACGGACTACTTTGTCGATCATCTTGGTACTTTTCTGGACCTTGAACGTGGTAGTTACCTTGCTGTCTATGGGAGGGTCAGAGAGCCCTCAGATTTCATAAAAAATATCTTAAATTGTGTTCCGAAGATGAACGAAGGTCTTACGGGTTTGGAACAACACGAGGGTGAGTAATTAATGACAGAATTTTCATTTTTGGGTGAACTAACCCTTTAAAGAAAAGTAACTTTTAAAATATACATTTTTAACATGAAATTTGTGCCTCTAATGCTTTATGAGACAACAATGTGTACCGATGTGTAGACAAAAAAACGATGTCTGTTTGCATCAAAGTAACATTGCCATGTTCTTTCTTATACAGACTCGACCTAAAACAGTCAGTGGATTTTGAAGTCGAGTCACAAATCGACCTGGTCATCAATCCAAATCTATGTGAGTGAATCCCATTCTGTTTATACAGCTCTATTTGACATTGCACACTTAATCTTGAAATTGGCCTTACTTTTCTCTGAAAAAAAGTTGTGTTTGTGTGTTAGACTGTGGAAAGGGCAAAGTGGCTGCAGACACATCAGACTGTTACCTCACATTTCACAAACTGAAGCTGCTCCTGCAGGGAGACAGAGAGTGAGTTCAACATCTCACATTACTGAGACACAGAAGTGATTATTTATATCTTTTGATTTATATCTAGGTCAAAGTCAATTGTCTTTGCCTATGGGTAAAAACACTTCCTGGAGATCAACTGTAATATTTTCCATCCATACGCGCTGCTCATTTAAATGGCTTTCATTTTGACTGTGTGCAGGCCCGGCTGGCTGAAAAGAATGTTCACAGATATTGTGACTTTCACAGTGAAGTTAGTAGTGAAGTCACAGGTGAGTGTGTCTAGCGTGTTGTTCTATGATTCTGCTCTTATTTTTCAAATGGTGAAACAACATTAGATCTGAGCAAAATACTCAATTTTATGTCTTACACACCATTAGTAGACTGTCCTGCCATTTAACAAAACGACTGGGTTTCCTTTCTCTAACAGATCTGTAAGGAAATAAACAATGTGGCTAACATACTAGCAGACTTCATACAGGAGCAAGCTGGTAAAACGCAGTGCCCACATATTCTGTTCCTTTATGTAACAGCCTTATGTGTTTGTTTCTGCTATGATGCAACCTCTCTCGCTCTCTCTCTCTCTCTCTCTGAGCAGAACAGTTTCTTAGTGATGGTGACATTGGTGTGGATATCTCTGTGACTTCTTCCCCAATCATTAAATCTAATTATATTGAATCATACCATAAGGTCTGATTACAAAGACATTATATTCCAAACGGCCTTCAAACAAATGCAAACTCATTTTTCAAATCCTTTGATGTGGTTACTGTTGTTTTTCCTGATGAACAGGGGTTGGTTATTTACAATAATACGAAATCAGACCTCAGCACCTCTGTGTTTAACCCATCCCAACTGACGGAGAACCGCATGCTGTACTTCTGGATTTCTGATGGGTTTCTAGAGCCGCTAATGTCCGCTGCACACCATGATGGACGATTTAATCGCAATATCTCTGGAACAGAACTCACGGTATGATATAATTAGATGTGTTGGAGGCATTTATATATATTTTTTCTGTGATTTGTCTTTTATGTGATTTGTCTAGGTGTAATATATATTTTTTAACTGTAGGGGGTGCTTTTAAGCAAATAGCGGAGCATATTGTTTTTACATCTAAAATAATAATAATAATAATAATAAAAAAATAAAAATAAAAAAACGAAACAAATAATAAAAGGATAATTTTTGGGACATAGAGTTGGGCACTAGAGTTGCCCATGATGTCATTTTAATATAATTAATACATTTTTTTTTTTTTAAGATTTTAAATTTGTATTTTAATTTTAGTTCGTTTTATTAATTTAGTTGTCTTTTTAATGTTTTTTTTTATATGTCTGTTAGTTTTTTATTAAACAATTATTTCAGTTTTAATTTTAATACATTAACTTAAACTATATGAACATGAGACATGTTGCTTTGGCAACTATAGCCAATATTTGGCAATATTTTATTATAGTTAAGTTTTCTTTTTAATTTTAAGTAATGAACATGTTTTTTTAATAGATTTAGTTTTAGTTAGCTATAAGAACCCTCATATAAAGCTAAGAAGTGTTTTGAGGCATATTCTCTTGCTTGTGTCTGTCTGTTGCAGGATCTGTTTCAGACAGAGCTGTCCTCAGCCAGGCCTGAATCGTTGAACAAGGTACTAAAACACTCATTACAATATTCAAACTGCACAAAGGGGAGGAAATGCCTATCACATTTTATGCTGCCATAGGAACATGCAAATAAATGTTTTCCATTTGAAGCACACCAACTGTCATTTCAAACAGCACCTGTGTGTTTGTGGGAGTGTGATGGCTTTTTGCTTTCTCTTCAGTGGCTGTCCTCCGAGGGTCCGATGTTAAAGGCGAGGAGTGTGTCAGTTCCACACATGTGGACCACCACAGAGGGCACATCTGTCAGAGCTGTGGCTGGAGTCGAGCTCTTACTGGACAGTCAAGACATGCCAGCACTTTATTTTGAGACAGTAAGCTAAAACACAGGAGCCATGCCCTAATATAAGCAAATGATGGATAGATAGATAGGTAGATAGATAGATAGATAGATAGATAGATAGATAGATAGATAGATAGATACATGACAAAATACATTTATGGTTTTTATTGGATCTGTGATTATAGGATGTGACAGTTGTTGTAAATGCCTCATATGCAGAGAAGAAACTAATTCTGAAGGCCACTGCAGAGCGGTAAGTTATAAAGGATATATATAAAGATTAATTCTACAAAATGACATTAGAAAATCAGTTATTTGATTTCAAATTTCAGTGCCTGATTTAAAGTTTTTTTTTTCTGTTTTGTGACCATCATAGTATTTCTATAACAAAAATGTCCACATCAGAAGGACCCACTGAGGTAAGAATAAAATAAATATTATTATATTATATTATTATAGTGTTTTTTATTAATTATAAATGTATTTTTATTCATAAATGTTATATGATCTCCTTAAAGATGGAGGAGAACTTGAGAGGTTATCTTCAGGAGGCTGTGGAAAAAATGGGAATCCCCAAAGTCATATCATGTAAGTCTGACCACCACAGCCAAGCAGTGAGCATGTCAGTCATGTGTTACTTTCATCATATTTGATCTCTGTCCTCAGACCTGGAGCCAGAATTAACTGCTTTGATGGATGAACAGGGGCTCAATCTCTTTGACATCATCAATCCTGAAGTTTTACCTCAGGATGTGAGTATGTTACACTTTTAGATATACTTTGAATATGTTATCAATGGTAACTGTCAATCTGTATTTAACAGTGGCCACATGCATCACATTATATGATACAGCAGAGTATCAAAAAATAATTTCAACACTTTGAATGGTTACATTGTTGTTTTATTTCTTTAATTGTGCTTGTACAGGGGTATGTGATAGTCCAGCTGGATTTCGGTTTTCCACAACATCTGCTGGTGGAATTCCTCAAAAGGACGCTGAATTGACAGTCTTGTCTCAGTTGACTGGATTTTGTCTTTCTCATGCAAAAACACTTACAGACGTGCAAAAAAATATGAATGACTGTATTATAACTGCCTTTCTGCCATTATAGCTTGTATGTAAAGAACTTTAATGCTTTGTGTAGCTGTTCAGTTTTCAAATTTGTGTAAATATGAAAATGTGAATCACAATAATCTAGTTTTATGACTTTCAGTAATATGATCTCATGACCTCCATAATGCAATGTGGAGATTGTATTACCATTATTAAACATTTCCTGGTGCTGTCACACATAATTATGTTTTGCACGTTTCTGGTTAAACCTGTTTTTCTTCTGAATGAAATTGGCTGTTACAGTCTTCCTTTTGGTTTTTCTAAAGTTAGATTATTCAACTCATGAAAACTAAGCATCAACTCTGTTATTATGTTGTGCTGTTTTATTTTAAATTAAATTAAATTAAATTGTACACAAAGCAGTTTTCCCCGACTACATCTTGATGTCCTTATAAGGGGTGCAATGATTTTATATCACCACTAGGTCTGCTGACTACAACATTCTATACATATCAACACTCCTGTCCTCAAATGCACTTCCTCTCACGAAAAGAAATGCATTGTAACGACAAACTTCACTGAAGAACTTTATTTAACGGTGTTTTTGATGCGTCACGGACACTTTGAAATCCATTCTAGCCTACTTCTCATTCAGTAGGCTATAACCAAGATAGTTTTAATTAACAACATAAACACTAAATTTATTGTATTGTATTGTATTGTACATTCACTTAATATTAAAACAGTATTTATTTTATCTTCAATTACATTAATTTTAATTGTATACAAAGCAATTTTCCCGACTATCTTGTTCTTATAAGGGGTGCAATGATTTGATATCACCACTAAGCGGCGTCAGTGCACACCATAACATTCTATACGTCTCAACACTGCTGTCCTCAGATGAACTCTCTCACGACATTTAGACATGAAATGTAGGCCTATTGTATCGACGAACTTCAATGAAGAACTTCATGTAGGCTAAAGGTGTTTTTGAAGCGTCACATACACTTTGAAATCGATTGTGCTGCTCATCGAACCAGTATAACAAAGATAGTTTTAATTAACAACAAAAACGCTAAATTTATTGTATTCAAATGTATGTTCACTTATTACTAAAATATTTGAATTCGTTATAAAGTGCTTTTGGTTGTGATTGCATAGAAAAGTATCCGAAAATAACCCTTTCAACATGCTCAGTCGTCGATAGATAAAATGTTATTTTATATTAAAACACACTTAACGTTAAATGGCGCACTAGCGCAGTTTGGCGGGGTTGGTTTAGTAGAGTCGCGCTAACGTCTGGTTCACTGCAGGATCCGTATTTTTAATGCGTATAAAAGAAATCGAAACCAAACCAGAGGGATCGTTTAGTTTAATTTTCTTCCCTTAAACTGGACCCGATGCGTTATGCCACCAGCGGTGAGTAGCTACATCATATTAATTCATATTATAAACATATAGAACATTTTTAAATGCGTTCATATTGAGTTAATATTTTGATCAAAGCACGTTGTTGATTAACATGGTCATTCATTAGCTCAGCCTTCACACAAAGTGTCCAGGGTGGCTCTGTCGTTTCCTACAGGTCACTAAATGGGCACAAGCTGCTACGTATTTACTAAAACAGCTATTTATTTTACTATATTTTAGTAATTAACTGCATGGACAGAAACCTTCTTAGCAAAACTTTTGCATGAGCTACATATTTTTATATGGAGAAAATTACGTTGAAATATCAGTGATAACGTGCCATCCTGAAGGCATTTACTACAGAATAAATAGTTAACAATAATTTGTCATGGCTCGTCTGTAGCAAACACATCTATTTTCTCTAGTAAATTGTGTAATTTTGTTTTGTCAATATTAAGAGTAATCAATTTATTTCAGTATTTGCAGCATTTAATTATTGAACTTAAAAGTATTGAAATGACTTGTAGCAATGCACATGCATTAACTTAGCAGTGCCTAACAAAGCATGTAACGTTAGTGTTGTACCACATGCACCGACATCATAAACCTGCTGTGCTTTGTTACACGTTGTGTAGACCAGCACTCAGCACCATTACATTTATTGTGGCAAGTAAGTTTTGTTTGAACTAAAAAGTTCTACAAAGCAAAATGAATGATTTTTTTCTCCCCAGCTAATGGATGAGGATGGAAAGGGTGGACTGGCCGGGGGACATCCTGTCACTGGTGGCCCAGGAGGCCAGTGCACTGGTGGAATTGCTCTGCGAACAAAACAGTGGTGTTCTGGATCGGATCTTTGCCTTAGTGGAACCTAAAACACTGGATCACAGACAGTCACTGACCAACACCAGAGACCGTGTCTCAGCCATTGTAGATTACTTTAAGTCTTCAGACCGAAACTCATGTAGACGGTTTCTCACCATTGTATATCAGTACAGTGAAAACATTCCCCTTCTTCTTGAAACTACACTGGTGTCCATAGCAGGATACACACCTGGTAAGCCATGTTCTGCACTTTTTTTTAGTTATACTTTGTAGTTATGCTGCAGCTTTTCCCTCTTCATACAATACTGTATGTATTTACAATTAAAATTAAAGCATAATTTTAATATGAATCATAATTTAATTTAACAACATATTGTATTCTATACAGTTTATACTATGATAGTTTTACAATTTCGTCTCGACACAATTTTTTTAATTAAGCTTTGAAGTGAAAGTGAAAGTATCTTGTAGATGTTCAAAAAAGAAGCTATTATGTAAAATATGAATGTTATTGAATTCTGGGTTATAATTATTCAGGCCGTTTTTCGTTTTCTGTGCTTTTAAGGAACAAACTTCAATCATACATGTGAGACTGTCGAATCTTCACCTTCACCATATGTGAAACGTCCACGACTAGGTATGTTTTATTCTTAAAGGTACACACCCATTTTGAATTTTGATTCATTGTGAAAGCAATCGCTCTGAGCAACCCAACTGTTAAATTGACTTTGACTTGGCTGACAGCAACACATTAGCTATTCAACGAGAAGAGCTGCATTTGTACAACTTCTTATATTAATCCAAACAAAAATAATTAACATATTTCCCGTACTTTTACTTTACTAAATCAATCAATTATTAATT
>NW_015539907.1:1278567-1283497 GCF_001515605.1 Sinocyclocheilus anshuiensis
TATATATATATATATATAGAAACAATAGTATGTTATATTTTATTTTATTAGAATATTTTCTGTTACAAAATCCAGTTGATCTATTGTAAAGATCTGCTGCAAAAATTACTTGAACTAGCATTACTTTGAGCTGGTCAATCAAAAGAAAAACATTTGCTACAGGGTTGGTCCATAAAGTGGTTTCTAAACCTAGCAGGAACAGTACACATATCAAAAGATTATTTTAAAACTGAACCTTGTTATTAATGTTTACATTGTCATTGATATCATAATATTACTAAGTCATCCCAAAATCATAAACATTTATTTTGTTATATAACCATATATAACAAAATATCAAACCAAGTGACACAAGAAATATAGCATAAACACTTTTCAAAGAAATCAGTTAGATTTCAAGCTGTGTTAAGGAAATGGAAACGCAAAATATGAAAAGGAAAATTCGTTTTTAGATAATGTCTAGCAGTATTTGTTTGCAGATGGCACATGGTTTAATATTTTATTTCTAAAACAATAACATTCATAGATTTTTAAATGTGACTAAAGTCTTTTTAAGGCTTTTGTATGAACTACAATTTAAATTCATGATACCTACACTCTAAAAAAGAGTGAGTTAAAAACAACCCATTTTGGGTTATTTTTAACCCAAGGACTGGGTAAATATAGGACAGAACACATGTTGGGATAATTTTACCCAGCAAATTGGGTTGTTTATTTGACCCAGCATATGGGTTGATTCATTTTCGGTGGGGAACTGCTAACTTTAGATTGCCGCTCTACGTTTTACTCATAGCCGAAATATGCTGTGACTGGCTCTAACCTGCCCATAAACAAACAGTATATATATTATGCATTATATATTTATGCAAGGCATCAGGCATTTCCATCATGTGAAAAGACAGATGCGACACTCACTTAGGTGACTCACACTCCTGTACACTCTAAAAAATGCT
Organism: Sinocyclocheilus anshuiensis; assembly: GCF_001515605.1. Classification (NCBI taxonomy): domain Eukaryota; kingdom Metazoa; phylum Chordata; class Actinopteri; order Cypriniformes; family Cyprinidae; genus Sinocyclocheilus; species Sinocyclocheilus anshuiensis. The sequence continues at coordinate 1,279,521 of NW_015539907.1, forward strand.
GGGTTAAATACAACCCAGTGCTGGGTAAAATAGGGACAGACCCAGCAATTGGGCTGTTTTGACCCAGCGGTTGGGTTAAATGTTTAACCCAACCTTCTGGGTAGTAATCCAATCGCTGGGTCAAAACAACCCAATTGCTGGGTTTGTCCCTATTTTACCCAGCACTGGGTTGTATTTAACCCAGCATTTTTTAGAGTGTATGTTGCTTTGTGTAAAATTAAATGATATACAGTAAAGTAACGATTTTATAGATGCAATAAAATGTACACAAACTTGTATTTTACTGAAGAAATGCATCAATTTGATGGCTGCTCTCTCTTCTCCTGAAGATGATGCAAATACGCCGCAATAAATAACTCAACCGCTGGGTTATGTTACGTCTAACCCAGGATCTGGGTAACACAAAACTACCAAACAATGGGGTTGTTATGTCTGAACCATAAGCTGGGTAACACAAAAACTAACCAAACACTGAAAAAATAATCCCAAAAAATGACCCAAAAAGCTCAACCCATCATTTGGGTTGAAAAAATAACCCAGGATTTTTTAGAGTGTAATAATAATGCGTTGACTTTCTTACCTAGATCATTTACAGAGCTACATGGATGCTCTTAAATCCATGGTACTGCAAAAATATGAGTCAGTGGCACAAGCTGTAGTAAAGGACATCCGTCTGGAAGACACATGGGTGTATTTAAGACACAGGAACCCTCCACGAGGGAAAGACAGGACCATCCAGCCTCAAGCCTCTCTAGACAACCATGAAGGAGAAGAGTCAGAGCATAAAGTGTCTGTTGAGTCTCTTTTGAAAACCACCAGCAGGGTTGTCACGCTGCTGGGCCAGGCTGGATCTGGTAAGACCCTGCTGGTTCACTGCCTCGGTCGTGACTGGGCTGAAGGTTCCTTCCCATCTATTCACCTGCTGTTCCTGCTGGAGTTCCGGCAGCTCAATCTTATCTCACGTGATTTGTCCTTGAAAGAACTACTCTTTCTCTTCTATCCTGCTGGTGATGATGATGAGGAACAAAGTGATGCAGTGTTTGAATTCATCCTCTCCAACCCTGAGAAGGTCTGCTTCATATTTGACGGGTATGATGAGTTTCGTGCCAAGCTTACGCATCCTGAAAAGCTGGAGAGCATCAATGACCCAAACAAACCTCTTCCATTGACAGATCTCCTCTCAGGACTGTGCAGTCGTAGATTCCTTCCAGATTGCACTGTGTTGGTCACCTGTAGACCACGAGATGTGACTGACATGTTTGGAAGCCCTGGCTTCATAACCTGTGAGCTACAAGGGTTTGACCGATTGGGTGTGAAGGAATATGCCGAGCAATACTTCCATAAAAAAGGAGATGAACTCAAAAAGAAAGCTGTAAACTTGTTGACGAACAACCGACACCTCTTGTCAATGTCTCACGTACCTGGACTCTGTCATATTTGCTGTGTATGTATGGAACATCTGTTCTCCAGTGATGGAACTGATCTACAGCTACCAACGTCCTTAACCCAAATCTACATGCAGATCCTCTTGGCGTTCCTCAAACGCATCAATGGAGGTGTGGTGTCTGGTACATCTCCACTGCAGAGATACAGATCTAAAATTGTTGAGATGAGTCAGTTGGCCCTCAAAGGACTGGAGGAAAGCACTATAGTCTTCATGGACACAGATGCGTCTCCAGAGCTCCAGGAATTTGGTGTTAAAAGCGGGATACTGTCTTGTGTGAAACTGACTCGTGAGGATGGATCTTCAGGATATGGTTTCACGTTCATGCACCTTACAATGCAGGAGTTTCTCGCTGCTCTCCACCTCATGACCAGTCAGAACATCACTGAGAGTCAACTTAAGAAGAAGCTTAACTTGAAAACCCGCTGGACCACCAAGATTGATCCAAAATCCGTTTTTACAGACTCTCTCCATGTTTACGTATGTGGGCTTGCGGCAGAGGCCTGCAAGTCCAGTTTGGTCCAACTTAAAGGGACCGAGGGCATTACGGCTTGGGTACAAAAGCGGCAAGCTACCGTCCGTAATGTTTTGCTGGGTTTTGCAGGAAGTACCAGTCAAACAGGCCCCAAAATTGTGGAGCTGTGTCGATGTGCTCATGAGACTCAAGATGCTAAGTTGGCAAGAGCTATTGGTTCGAGACCACAGTTTGAACTGCGAAATATCAGACTCAATGCAGTTGACATGGATTCTTTAGCATTTGTGACAGCAGCTGCTGATCAGAATGTATGTCTGGACATTGGTGGCTGTTCAATTGATCCGGATTGTTTGGAAATTCTCCCTAGTTTCAAGAATGTGGATCATCTCATGTAAGTTTCTATAAAATTCTCTTTTATGAACAAATGCTTTATGTATGTCATGAGATGTGTAGTAAATTGGTGCCCATATGGCAGCTGATATAGTGGTACCATATTGGTTCTCAGCTGATAGCTGAATGTTAATTTATCTGTATTGGTTCATACGGGCTGATATTGGATTTTTAATTGTGTGTGCTCATTTCTCCTATTTTTACATTTTGATTACCTTTGCCGTCCTCTAATGTGTGTGCAAGTTAATGTTTAAAAACACTAATATTTTAACACTTTAAAATGTAATTTTTAGCAATTCTCGGAATCAATATCCATTTTTCATACTGCTGCCTAAACTTGCATTTTAAAGCGATAGTGTTTAATTTGACATTTATTTAGACAAAATAGTATAGACTTTTAATATCGACCATTTTTCATAACATCAAAATATTTATCAGCTTGTGGGTTTCTGCCGGAGTTGTAACAGTAATACATGATTTTGTAGTCTTTAATCTGATCATGTTGATGTACTCAATTTGTTAAATATATTATTTATTTAAGTTTCCGTAGCCGGAAATATGATGACAAGTTTGCAGAGGCTTTGTGTGGTATCCTGTGTAAACTCCAGGCTTTGCAGAAATTAGAGTAAGTCTTATATCCAACAAAATATCTGTTGTGTCCTTTATGCGATTTGTCACAGTATTGCCTTGCAGTGTGTTTTGCACTGGTTTATGTTTATCTCTGATTACAGTTTTATCAGTGGTGGTCTCACTGATGTTGGAGCTGCTAAACTTGCCAGGGCTTTAAAGGATTGTCCACACATCACTCACCTCAAGTAATTGGCCTGACATGATTGCTTTAAATATTCAAATACATTCCTGTTGTATGTTTCTGCTTATTTTTGAAATCACACATTTGGACACAGTTTGTTTCCAAAAAAGGTTACACTTAGGGATGTGCGCGACGACTAATTTGACTGTCGTTTAAACGAAAGTTTTGTATCCGACTAGTCGACTAGTCTAAAAGCAAGAAACCCCCAAAAGATGGTAAGAAAAAAAAAACTCTGTGCGTGCGAGTAGCATAATAGCCTAAATTTGAAATACTTAATCTATGAATCACACTGTCAAATCCCTCAATGAATTCCGCTTGCCGCACACTTGCCTCGCGTTATCATTTCATTTTAGGCGGTAGTTAAAAAGAAAAAAAAAAAGAGTATACACTCACCGTCGGCCAAAGCATAGCTTATTTATTCAAATCAGCTGGGGAAATGCAGAACAATGGAAACTCAATCAATAGCCTGACATAATTCTTAATCTTCATAGCTATATAACGTTAGCCAACATATTAAAACAAGTCAAAAACAATAGAAAGGTTTATCAAGAGATAGCATTAAAACGGCTTTTAAAACCGTACTTCGTGTAGGCTATATTGTCTAAAAACAAAATGCAACAATGCCCATTTTACTTACTCAGACCATGCGTTATTTGTTCAGTGAAATTATCAACGTGGTCTGGTGAAAGACGGGACCTGAGGCGATTAACAATAAAATTCCTGCACTTGAAAAAACGCTCTCGGCAGGAACTGAAGTCGCAGGCATGCAGAGATAACGAAAAGCAAGCCGATAGAGTTTCAGAAACACCTGGACATCCCGCACCACCACCGAAGTGGGTGTTCGTTAGAGGAATAGA
>NW_015539907.1:1283900-1288060 GCF_001515605.1 Sinocyclocheilus anshuiensis
TGGCCGCGCAGGTGGAAACAACACGAGACCGTGCTACCGTGCCTGTCAAGAGCAGCTCGACAGTGTTTTGTGTCCTGCAGCAGCAGCATGCGTGCCGTCAGCGCAGCTGAAGAGATCTGCGTTCAAATGCAAGCAGGCTTAAGCTTGCCGCATAGCACCGGCTAAAGTAATTACCATGAATGTGTCCGTGGGAAATAGTAAGGAGATATTTGAATTATTTACTAATAAACTAGTGTTTTCTGAGTCGGTGTCGCAAGGATCGGCCGGGCTAGGGCCTGAGCGTCTCGGGCCGCGGGTTGAGAACCACTGCTCTAAGCTAACGCCTACGTGCCTGTATTGAATATGATTACGCATCACTCCAGTAGAGTTATTGTAAGACAATTTGACATTACACAGTTTACACAAAACTTTTCAGTTTCCTTCTAATTCAAAATAATCCCACACCTTCTCATCTTTCGCATGGTCATTTTTGAACTCGCCGCAACTGACACGAAGAAAACGCATGTGAGGTCTGAGGTAAAAATGTAGTTTCCGCCCAGATAAACTTTTAAAAAGAATGTATTATTTTTCAAACGTTTTATTTTAACTTGTTAATTAAAATGTTTTAAATGCAATGTTAAAATTACGGTAATTTGAATGATAAAATCATGTTTTTTTTAATTTTTCTGTCGTGTAATCGACTATTGTTTTCAGTGTCGACTAGTAGGAGCTGTACCGTTTAGTCGACTAGTCGACTAGACCCGCACATCCCTAGTTACAGTAGGTGGTCTTGGTGATCTGTCATGCGTGTCTGTCTGTGTCAATCAATCTGTTCTGTTTATCTGACAGTGTTAGTGATAACTCTTTGAACGATGAAGGTATAACAGAGATTGCGGAAACACTATGCAGACTGCCCAACATTGTCTCTGTCTTGTAAGTAGTGTGTTTTACATTTTAAAAACCTGGCTATAGTCTGTTAACTGCTTCGGCTTTCTTTTGTTTATTTAGATATTAGTATATAGTAAGTCTGGTGCATTCCTCTTACACTTTTATTTAGGATGGGGAAGAACAGCATCTCCACAGATGGAATCCTCACACTCGTTGAGAGAATGTCTGCCTGCAACTCTGTTCAGAAAGTCCATGTTGAGTATGTTGATTTGTTGGCTTGTCAAAGACATTTGAATGAAAATGGAAAATGAGAAACATTTGCCACACAGTTTAGATCCTTGATTCTTAACTGATTTTATGGTTTACATACAAGTTGTGACCCATAAATATGGCCTTAAAATCGTAATGTTAATATACTATGAAGTAAAAAGAAGATTAATTTCTCCACATTTTGACCTGTATTTATTGTAGTCTAAGTTGTATTTTCTTCTACCTTGTGTAGTTTTGTTCATGTTTTTTTAAGAGATGTGGACATGTCACATGACCTGCCCATTTAGGTCGATTTCCATGGGATGTTCACAGTTGTTTCATTCTATACAGGGCCAATAAAGACATCAGCCTTTTCTTCTCACAAAGCTCTGATAAAGTCTGGTGAGTGCTGACTGATGTGTTAAAACACTATTAGCTGGGTTATTCTCAAAGGGTGGGTAAAACCCTAGAACTCCAAAACGTATTTTATATTTCACATTTCCTGTTTGCATATCTATTGTGGTTGCTTTGTCTGTGCAATGTACAGTTGGCCAGGTATTGCTGTGTAATGCACTGCCTTCAAACAGATCAAGTATGATCGATGTTAGATGATAGAAAATGTGCATGGGCTTTTTTAATTTGGTAGTAAGTTTATAGTTTTAACCTGACTAAGTACAGTCTAAAATGACTGCACAGTTTGGTGGTCACTCAAAGCAATAAATAAAATACAAAAAAACATTTGAATATAATGAAACAACAAAATCTTATTTCTCACTTTCTCTGCCTTAGTGAAAACACAGATTTGAATAACACAGAAGAGCCAAAGAATGTAATGTAAGTACTGAATTCTTTAATATGTTGTTATTGCTTTTTAGATCAAGGAAAACAAATTAATCCTTAGTTACAAAGTACTTAAAGTTAACAATGACTTTATGGATTCTTTATAAAATACTGAATGAGCCTTGCTTTCATCTTGTTTTGTTTGATAAGGTGGTGTATTGTGTCTATAAAGTCCAAGTGTTCACCACTGGGCAATATTTCAGGAGAATCAGAGGACAGAGTCAGAAATTTGGTGGAAAGGGTAGTAGGGTTGGCAGAAGTTATGCAATTACAGGCAAATCATTGCTTATATTCAAGACGGCAAACAAAAAAGACAAATGTGATGCAAAACACAAATAAAGAGCGAACTTGAATATCAAAAAGTTGTTTTAATCAGGAATAAAATGTGAAAGGCCATTCACAGACATTCTGTCAAATGAAATTGCCCTGCCATGTCACTACCCAATGGTAGTTTCAGTGATATTTTCCAAACCAAATACTGAACTGACAGGAATGAACTGTTTAATTGTTTCTTTATAGGTTAAAGCAGTGTAACATCAATGTTTCCAATGTAATCAGCCTGTGTAATAAACTCGGGGGCTTTTCCTACATAACCCTTGTAGAGTAAGTATCAAGTATACAGTCAATAACCTTACAGCAGATTGAGTTGATACCCCCACAATTCTTTACGTAAGTAGGGCATTAATGAAACCTGCTTTTCTCATCTCTCAGTTTGTCCAACAATTCACTGGGTAACAAGGGCCTGAAGAAGATTCTGGACCTTCTACCTAAACTAGGAATGATTCAGGAGATCAAGTAGGCCAATGTTTCCGCTGCAACATCATTTGGTCTTGACAGTTAGCCAGTGACACACTTTTTTTTTGCATGTGCAAAATAACTTCCCCATATACTTGTAGTTAATTTCTGTTTTCAAAAGAGTGTATATGTTTTTCTGAAAACTCACACAGTGTCAGTGAAAATGGTGTTGATATGGATGGGGTCGTGATGCTTGCTTCTGCCCTTTGTAACCAGAAGAACCTGAGGAAAGTGGATGCAAGGTAACTACCTTATCAAAATTAGCATGGAGCTATTGACCATTTTAATGCCTGTCTGAAAATGCTGTGCTTTTTCTCACCAGTGAAAATGGAAAGAAAAAGCTGGTTCTTTGGTTTGACACCAGCAGACGGTACTGAAACAGTTGAAGACATTTCTGCTTAATATAAAGTAGTGCATATGTAAATGTTGGTTTTGAATATCAAATGTGATTTTTGAATTCAGGCATAATTCAAGACAGCTGACCCCAAATGTAACTGGGATACATCTGCATAAAAAACTCAGGTACATCTCTCAATTGGATTCTATACATTGGTTTAGCTGCGATCATTTAATAATTTGTTATTCACATTTACTTGTATAGTGCTTTTCACGATACACATCACACATTGCAAAGCAGCTTCATAGAAAATTAATGTTTCTACATTACAGTTAAGAGTAATTTTTGTCTTTCCAGTTTAACCCGTAGTGATATCAAACCTGTCTACATGACCAAGCTGTGTAAGCAACTGGTAAAATGTGAAAACCTACTGGACATTGAGTGAGTAGCTCAAATATTTAGGATAGACAAAAGACTTACCAGATTCTACATGTATCAGCTGTATTGAGCTAGTCCTCAGTGTTTATTTGTATTACAGGTTCTCCCATCTAAAATTATCAAATGAGTCTGTAGAGAAGTTGATGTTGATTCTTCCTGAAATGTCTTCTCTTCAACTACTGAAGTAAGTGGCCATAACAGTCTGGTTCCTGTAGCACAGCTGTGATTTATCTCTATCATAAATGACCTGATATGACTAATCATTCATGATGACCGTGTTTTTCAGCCTAAGTCATGTTGACCTGTCTACAAATGGGGCTTTGTTATTGATCAGATCTCTTGCTGACTGTCAGCGTGTCACAGCTGTAGAACTGAGGTATCTTACTTCAGTTCAACGTCAGATATTAAACTATGGTTAACTTTCTTAAAGCTACAGTCCGTAACTTTTTTTGGTTAAAAATGATCCGAAATCAATATTTGAGCAAGTACATAACCAGCCAGTGTTCAAAACTATCGCCTTATTTTAGCCCGATTCACAACGGTTATCTTATAATAATGTTTTCTAATTTGAGTGGTACGGGTAGGTTTTCGCGGGAAATTCGAGCATGGCACTGCGTCATTACGTCACGTCTGT
>NW_015539907.1:1288341-1315737 GCF_001515605.1 Sinocyclocheilus anshuiensis
AATCATTTGAGAATAAAGTATAACAATAATAATAATTTGAACGGTTTGATGTGATATGAGCTAACCGATCTTTAGATTTAATCACCATTGGTAGCGAGATTTATGGTAATGCTTTTTTCCTCAGTTGGTCAGAACAAACATGGCAGACTTGTTACTTACTTGTTCAGATGGCAATATACGGTGAAAATTCTTAATTGGGTCATATTCCAAGACGTAGGCTAGAATCTGTGATTGTGACTGACTGCCGCACATACTCTTCAGAACATTAAATTCATCCGCGCTGGAGCCACCCACTCACAACCTATGCAAGCTAGATAATTCCGCACACAGCTGCAATTCCAGGTTTTCAAACAGAAATGGCGACAAAGAGGCAAAACTTACAGACTGCAGCTTTAAATATACTTTTAAAATCACAAATCTTGATTTATTTTTCTAAAGTTGCTTTTAACATGATTCTCAGGCACCAGGCAGAAGCATTCATCAAGTTTGTTCCTGAAAAGGCAGAGGCAGCAATTTGCAAGTTAGTAATGTCATCTTACCACCATTGCTGGGCATTGCTGGTTAATGTGTGCACACGCTCTTCAAAGTGCTCCGCGCTTTATGACGTCATATAGGGCCATACTTTCCGAAACTTATACGAACCCTGAAGAAGTGTATTTGGCACAGAAATACTCTGTCATATGTCCAACTCATTTTTTTGATAAACTTTGGCCATGTTTAGCATGAGAATCCAACTCTTTAACAGTGTAAATAAGTCAGAATGCATGAAATAGCATTAGACATCCCTTTTTTTTTTTTTTTTTTTATAATTACTTAAGCTCAGCGCATGCTCACTGACTGTTCTGCCTTCTTGTGAAGATTCTGTGAAGTAGTTTACACTGTACAACGAAATCTCTTATTTACATTAGTTCTACACCTTGCTGGCTTTAATGAGAGCATTTGTGAGAGTGCAGAACTTAGTAAGATCATGCTAACAAAACTCGGCATTTGAGCGGTAATAGGTGGATTTCTTCTTCCTATAATTTGCTTAATCATCTATGCATGCAACAGACAAGTTTGTGATTGGTTACAATGATCAACGCTGGTCAAAAGTGTTGTTCTTGTTAACTAAATCTATTATAAATAGTTTTCTGTAATTGAAATAAAGCTGAAATGAAATAAAATATAAATATTAGATGAAAAACTTAACAAACCTAAATGAAAATGGCAAATGTAGAAATACTAAAATTCATTATTAATTTTATTAATTAATAAATACTGTAACAGTATATAGTAAGTAATGCTAAAATAACACTGTCTTTGATGCAATACATCTCAAACTGAATTCCGTAATGCTGTATCACTGCAATAGATTATTTCTCAGTTAATTTTGTGGCCCTTGCACTTTTGGAAACTGGAGGTTTTGACTCTCTCTCTGATGTTAACAGGCTCACAGAGTATAAACTGTGCAAAAGCAATGTCGAGAAGCTCTCAAGGATACTGGAAAACTGTCCTCGCCTATCTGAATTGGAGTAAGTGTTCCTCTGTTCTTTTACCTCCATCTTAATAGAAGTTGGTGTATTTTACTGTCCAGTAATCACAAACAGTTCATTTTTTATTTCCTTCTCCACTGTAGTTTGTCTCATAACCTTCTTCATGATGAAGGGGTGAAATGTTTTGTTGACTATTTGCCTAAACTAAAGATCTCCAGCTCGGTGAGGTAAGAGTTCAGTGACAGTTGTAGTGTTTGCTTGTAATTGAAATTATGGATTAATTTACCTTGTAAAGTTTACTTATTGCGCTCCTTCGCAGCCTCACCGGTAACCAAATAACTCAAGTCGGGGCACTGCATCTGGTCAACTCAATGAACACCTGTGAGAAAGTTGTTGCTGTTGAAGTCAGGTAAAGACTAACACACTATCACTTCCATTCTTTCCTTACTTTTCATTGACATGAACAATGATCGGCTTGCGTATTATATGTGTGTTTCTCATCTTTAGTCTTGGAGTGGAAGATCAGTCTCTGATTAAGTTTGTGCAGGAACATGTCAATGGCAAAACTCTTAGGTAATTTCCCAGAATACATGTGTTGCAAAAACACAATCAGAGAGTCACGTGAATAGTATGATTTATTCACTCAAGTCAAAAGTGAAAGTAGTTTGATGTTTAGCTTCCTCTTACTGTTGTCTTACTCTTAACTACAGGCTAAGGGAGTGCAGTTTTGAGGTCATACACTTGAAGAAGCTTGTGGAAATAGTGAACAGATGCCCTAGACTACTTACATTAGAGTGAGTATTTGAGCACAGTTGTGTTACTATGTGTGTGTTTTGCAAATTTATTAACTAATGAGACTCCGTATTCTTTATTTGTCTTCTCAGAAAAGTGCTATATTTTATAGATTCTTCCTGTTATTAATCCCCTTATTCCATTTATTGAGTACTATTAGCGTTTTCAGGGATGTGCAAACTGTACATATCTGTTAAAATAAAAAATGTGTTTTAAGGTTTCATGACCATTTGTGACACAAAACCAGTCATAAGGGTCAATTTGTTTAAATTGAGATTTATACATCACCTGAAAGCTGAATAAATAGGACAATATTTGGCTGAGATACAACTATTTGAAAATCTGGAATCTGAGGGTGCAAACAAATCTAAATACTGAAAGAATCGCCTTTAAAGTTGTCCAAATAAAGTTCTTAGGAATACATATTACTAATCAAAAATGAAGTTTTGATATATTTACGGTAAGAAATTTACAAAATATCTTCATGGAACATGATCTTTACTTAATATCCTAATGATTTTTGGCATAAAAGAAAAATCAATAAATTTGACCCATTCAATGTTTTTTTGACTATTGCTACAAATATACCCCAGCGACTTAAAGGTCCCCTGAAATGCTTAGAAACACGCAGCGTTACTCTGTGTTGACGTAATTTGAACTGAAACAGGAAGACAGGGCGGGACATATCAAGCAGCCCCACCCCTTTTTAAAATAGCCAATAGCGTTCGTTTATATCACAGCTTGGGCAAGAGCCATTCAGAGCCGTTGAGCTCCATAAAGCCGCATTTGACAGGGTATGCCAGCCACAATCTCATCCATATTGCTATAAAATATAGCATTCTGTGTAGAATTTTACACTGTTTGAATCGTTCCCTGTCCCCTATATAGTGTACTACGTGCCATTCACTGTACAGAAAATACTAATTCTGTGGACAAGTGACCGATTTCAGCCGCGGCTTCAGCGTCTATTTTATAGTGTAGGGGCTAGGGGGCGGGCGCTTCGGATTCTAGAGAGCATTTGATTGGACAGAAAGTTTGATGAGAAGCTGAAGTACGATGTGACGTCAAAAAAAATCGTTGAGCCGTTTTGGCGGAAGTGACGAACTGCAAGCTTTGAATGCTTATATCTTCTAAATGCGAATTTTGTCACTGTTTTGGAGCACACTGCCTTATAGATAACCTTAAGACTAACATATTGATACTAACACCCAAAAAACTTTAATTTTGATTTCATGGGAACTTTAAGACTGGTTTTGTGGTCCAGGGTCACATTTAAATAAACATTGATTGTTCCTCTTTTCTTTAGATTGTCTTCTAATTCACTGCACAGTCAAGGCCTTTTCTCTCTACTGGACAGCCTGGTTGAGCTCTCCACAATCCAAACTGTGAAGTAAGATTTTACAAAGATTGTTGATTGTTAAGGATTGATCTCACTGACTATTTCAACAGTACTCATACGTTTCTTGGATATTTTTAAAACGGCATATTTGGCACATTTTTAATGCGCTTTTTTCTGTTCCTCTAAGATTAAGAAGTAATGGTCTGAGTTCTGAGCAGATTGAGTATTTTGTTAAAAAGTTAAGTAGCTGTCACCAACACAGAGACACCAGGTAAGAAATGAACAAAACATATTTTTATTTAAAAATGTTTCTTCAACTTCTGGAATTTTGAAACTTTTTATTATGCATTTCTTAACAGATTTTTGGTTTCTACCCTTGTCTCAAACCCATACTATCAATTTAAAAAGAAATTCCACTGTAAAAATAATACATCAGTTTTACACAAATTATGGCCACCTTTATGTATCATTTTCATCATGACTAACAAAATTCCCCCGTTAAAAGATTTTCAATGGTTAGTGCACTTGTTTACCAAATAAACAGCTGTGTCTGAGACAACAGTGATAAGAAATATGAAACATAAGGAATAGAAAGCAAAAATCAAGGTCCGGTAATAGTGTAATTGAATGTAATTGTGTTTATTTGATATATATAAAATGCTACCTATTAAATTAGCCTTAGCAAGACATATTCCATTTATTCCACCACAAAATGTTAAACACAAAACATGATTTGAAATTTGTTGGAAACTACACTATGGTGGATATGCGGGGGAAAAAATGACATTTCCCCTATAAGACATGTATATGCACTGTTTTTAGATTACAAACTTGTGAGTGTAGGAAATTTGTTTTAATGAGTTTATTTTGCAAATATCTTAAAGTCCTAAGTGCCTTAATTTGAAGAAACAACGAAGAACAGATGTAATCTGTGATTAGTTGCTACTTTTATATAGCAGATGCACTGTTAGAATAACAATGTGTTTGGAATGTCTTTATTAGGATTGAAGAGCCGTGGCTGACAGGAAATGCTGTTGCCAGTCTCATTGCCAAATGCCTAAATTTGCAGCCACACATCAAAGAAATCAGGTGCGGTTCTGAAACAGTAACCCACAATCAATGGACACACATATTGTGACCACTGATTGCTTCGTGGCTGTAATGAAACTTGTCAGCACACCACAATGTTTGTATTAAAAGGTCTATAAAACTGCAAATGTTTTCAAATGTAGTGACAGAGACGAAGTGATATTAATAGTATTAACATTTCACCTGTTCTTTGAAGTCTCTTGAATGAACCAAAATGTATGTATTTACTTAATTGTGGGTCGGTTGTGGGTGTATACTGAATGATTTCCTGTGTGACGATGTTGCTCTTATTTCATCCCAACTCAAACATTTATGTTCAATGGCACAAACCGATTTAAATTTGTAAATTTGCAAATGATCCTAACTTAATAATGCATTGTCAAGTGATTAAGTAAAACGTGTAGAGCAAAAAAGAGGTGAGATCACAAAATGAGAAAAACATCTTTTACCCAATATTTGCAGCGTCAACCGTGCATCCATAAACATCATTACAGAGGGAAATTCCAGTCCTAGATCCACTTTTGTGTAAGTTTGATAATTCCATATATTTTTATGCTCATAGAATATGGAGTGCTATAAATAATGTAAATAAATATGCAAAGCTAATTTGGCCCTTTTTCCTTCTGACAGAGGTCATTCTGAAAACTTCTCACCTGCTCTGCAGTCCATCAGGTGTGTTGGTTTTTTGTTTGATTGTCAGCTTGTTTGTTTTGTGCTTTTATTCACTCTTATTTTTGTTATATTCGCCATATTTGATGTACAACTCCACTTTTGTCACATTCTTTAGCTTTGATGACTGTGACATAGAAGGACAGCATCTCGCTCCTCTGACACTTCCCATTCAGAAATGTCATGCCTTGCAGGATTTAAGGTAAGCCAATGAGAGTTGATACTAACTTTTTTGTCTATTAGATGTTTTTTTCCCCTTAGTATAAATTCTGCTTTATTTTATGTCCAGATTCTCTCAGCTCAAAGTGGACAGAAAAGGTGCAGATTTTTTTTCTGCGGTCATTCCCTTCTTACGGAATCTCAGGAACCTCACGTAAGTGTTCCAAAGATCAGTCATCTTTATTTTATACTGTATATGTGGGTGTTTCTTTTAAAACATACTTTTTACATAATATGTAACATACATGCATCACAGGACATTTATGGCGTTTTGCCACCACAGTGTCATTTCCACATCTCAAATAATTATATTGTTTTTAATAGCACACTTAAACATTTTTGTAATAAAATGTACAACTTGTTTTTGTTGCGGGGCTAATTTAATTGCATCTAAGTATTCTAAATATACAGAAGTAAATCATTTTTCATACTATTTGCAAAATTTGACAAAATTAAAGCTAAATAGGAAATTAAGTGCAATAAAAAATATTCTGCTCATTATGTGTTGTATATTTATTCTCGTACTGATGGAATTGCTGCCACAACTCCTTTTTTTTCAAATGGATAAAATAATTTTAAAACATTTAATAATTGTAATTTAACGTACTATTTTACTGTTGATTTTCATTCATAAAATCTACACTAAATATAACTGCATGGTAAAAAGATTCTGAGTTTTAATGTAACCAAATCATTTTAAATCTGTTTGTTTAAAAAAATCAGCCCCTGGGACTTTGAAGTTGTAGAAACATCTGTATGCAACACTCTTGGTGTTATAATAAGTATTGTTTTTTACAGTCTTGATTTGAAAGGAGCAGCTGAGGATGAGGTGGCAACACTTATGGAAGCATTACCAAAAACTACATCATTTGAGAGTTTGAGGTGTGTTGTCTTTCTCTTGACCCCTTTATCCAAGTTTAAAGTGATCTTGACACAGAATATTTATGTGTAATTTCATTCAGTGAGCTTATTTACCTTTTCCTTCCCATATGTTTCAACATTTCCCTTTGCCTCTGGTTTTCCAGTTTGTCCCAGCTTGTTTTAGGTGACCATGGAGCTACAGTACTTGAAAGAGCACTTCAAAGTGTGCCAAATCTAAAGTCGATCAAGTAAGTGTCTGATTTTCTTCATTGTTTCTCAGCGATAAAGAGTGCGACATTGCTGATGGGCCGATATCTTTTTGTCCAGTCTGTCCCAGTGCTCTGGTTGGACAGCAGCTCGAGGGCGGGACCTGGTCAGAGGTCTGGTGCAGTGTGTCTCGCTGGCAGAGATACGGTAACACATGCTCTCTTGAAATTAAGAAGTGTGGCTAGTTTTTAATGCATTCACAATCACTGACAAGATATACTATATTCAATATTCTGTTCTCAATCATAGACTTGACTCTGTGATACTTGATGAGGAGGGTATAACCATTCTAGCTCAAGGCTTCAGCCGTTTGACCTCACTTAGGAGGCTCAGGTGAGGCTTTTACACCTTGTAATGTTCATTGTAGATTTAGCACGTACTCGATAATCTGCTGTACTCACCTAAGAGCCCATCCTGTTTTTTCTTCTCTACTTTGGTTGGTTGTTCTCCTCAGCTTGAACAAAATCAGAGTGGTGACATCAGAGACATTTGTGAATGGCACTGGCATACTCTGTCTACTGGCCTCTTTTAAGGGTTTTAGACAGATGGAAGAGATTGAGTAAGTTTTGTGGTTAGTAAAAAGCACATGCACACAAATGCCCACAGTGTTTGGTAATATGCAAACATTTTTTGATGTTTACAGGTTGGAAAGTTGGAGAATTGGAGACAGTGGTACTTATGAACTTGTGAAATACATTCCTTCATGGACTGAACTAGTAAAACTAAGGTATGGTAACTGCACCGAGGAAGATTATTCCTTTCCTGTGCTTGAGCAGTTTATATTATAGTAGTGTGCCTTCTAGTGGACACAATTAAAACAATTAAATATGGTGGAAATAGATACACCAACTTTTCAGTGTTTAAAATATTCAGCACTGTTCAGTTTTTTTTAATGAATTTAATGCAAGAAAGGATTCATTGCATCATTATTAATTTTCCTTGATGAACTTTTTGCAGTCTGTCAGACAACAATGTGACTGACCAGGCTGGAGAGAAGCTATTGGCAGCACTATCCCACTGCAGAGTTCTTCAGAAACTACAGTAAAACATTTATTTTATTTAATTAATGAGTGATATTACTTGGGAAATCAGTAGGTGATCATTTTTTATTATTATTTTGTATTCACAGGCTGTCCAAAAACCAACTTGGTCAAGCCAGTGCTGCTAAACTAGCACAAGTCGTTCCGTTACTGCCTCAGCTTTCAGAACTCAAGTAAGTCCTGTGGTCTTGATGGTGAAAAATTACAGAATTAATTTTAGATGAAACAATTGGTTTAAAAAGATGTCACTGACAGGGAATAATAAAATTGTTTTTATTTAGTTTGTCAGAGAATCAGTTTGGCCAACAAGGATCCATGTCTCTTTGTGAAGGTCTGATGAGCATGAAAGCACTAAAAATACTACAGTAAGACACTAAATACATTACAGAGCCACATATATAAAGTGGAATGTATACATTTTTTACATCACATGCACTACCGTTCAAAAGTTTGAGGTCAGTATGATTTCTTTTAAAAGACATTCACACTTTTATTCAGCAAGGATGCCTTAACTTGATAAAAAATTACAGTAAATACATTCATATTCTGACATTTCTATTCATTCATATCAAGGTTTCCGATAAATAAATAAATAAATATTAAGCAGCACAACTGTTTTCAACACTGATAATAATTAATGTTTCTTGAACACCAAATTAGCAGATTAGAATGATTTCTGAAGGATCATGTGACACTGAGGACTGAAGTAATCGCTGCTGAAAATTCATCAATGCCATCACTGGAGTAATTTGCATTTTGAAATATATGAAAATAAACAGCTATTTTAAATTGTAATAATATTTCACAATATTAATGTTTTATTGTATTTTTGTTTAAATAAATGCAGCCTTAGTAAGCATAAGAGACTTTTTTAGGAAACATTTACAAAACTTATTGACCCCAAACTTTTGAACGGTATGTAACATGATTGGTTGTTAGATACTGCTGCATACTGTAAACCAGTGTGACTACTTGTCTCTCAGTTTGACTTCGATTGGGAGTTCAGATCTGGTTGGTGTTGCCTCATCCCTCAAACACTGTCCATCCATAGAGGACGTCAGGTGGGATAAGTCCTTTCAGATTTCTTTTAATGCTGCAGTTTGACTGATAAATGCATGGACCCAGACATTGCATTGTCCCGGTCCCTGTGTTTGTGTGTGTTTGTAAAGCTGCTGTTAGTTTATGAATGAATGTCTTCCTCAGCTTGTCATGGAATTTATGTGATGACAGCCTGGCACGGACACTGGCTGAGATTCTACCCCTGTGTACAAAGCTGAAAAGACTTGAGTAAGTACTTGAGTGCTTGCTGTGAAGGTTTAGCTATTAGTGTGATCACAATATACAATATACTGATGCAATATACTGATGTCATTAAAACTAATGATTGCAGCCTGGAGGCCAATAATATCACCACAGCAGGAGCCACAGTAATAGCCAAATGCCTCCCATCATGCCCCTCCATTGAAGTAATAAGGTATGACTAGCACTTACACTCTTGATCAGACAATTTGTGATCAATAAGGATCAACTAGTAGAACTGCTTGACATGCAAATAAAAAGCTGAGCTTCTCTGCATTTTACACAGACTCTGGAGGAACCCAATTACCAAAGAAGATGAGAATCTGAAAGATCAGAGACTGAATTTTTCATCAGTTTAACCACTTATGTTTTCCTCCGTTTTTTTTCTTCATTTTTTTTATATTGTAAATAATATTGGTGAAGTGCTATTACCAGATTTTAAGATTGAGTTATTTAATCGGGGAACACATTACCTCATTAGAGCAATTCATTACACAAAAAAAAACAACAACACAGTTTCCAGCTGTTCAGGGACTTGAATCATTGAATGTCCATCTAATGGAAATAGTAGGCTCTGGTAAATAAAGAGAATGAGCAGGCAACACTTACTACCCCCCCCAAATGCAAATGCCATCAATTGCATTACCTTTACAAGAGATTTACATTTTCTGTGGATTTTCTAACTTGCAAGAATTAGAAACAATGAAAATGTGACTAATTAGCACAGTGAAGCATGCAGGCAGCTCTCTTGTAAAGTTCAGCACAGTCATGCTCTTTGCTTATACACTGCCATAAGAGCCCAGACCTCCATTAGGGGCATTCATGCATTTATCAACCCTGGACACAAACCACCATGTTGTGTTCTCCTTTAAATTACGTCTTTATGTCTGTATTTTACTTGATCTATTCAGCTTTTACCTATAAATTGTTTTATTTTATTTTATTTTTGGAATGTGGCACCTGTAAGGTGAAATTGCTCAGTTTTTGTGGTAAACGCACAAACATCCTCTCTGATAGCTGCACTGATAAATTTGTATTCTATTCATGTGTTTTTTATGTGCACTTTAAATTTAAATAAAGGTAATTCATCAAGTTCTTTTTTAATGATATTTTGGACAACAGTTATTCCATTATTTAATCACATCTCAAAATAGAATAGATAGAGACACAAAATGTAACACTTAGTCTGACATATAGTTAGTTATAGTGTCTTAATAATAATAATATTATTATTATTTAATTAAAATATATTTCAAAATGGCAGGCAGATTGTGGTAGTCTGTTATTTGTAAGGGAAAATATTTTAAAAATGGGCCCTTTTTTTCAAACACTTGCACGGTGCAATATTTCTGCTAGATGGCACTAAAGCAACACGGTAAATCTTGTAAGGCTGTGGACTGCTGTGTTTTATCAGGAAGAACTGTTCACTTGGATTAAATCACACATTCCCGTAATTATGATGGCACGATGTACAACATAATCAAGAAGAAGAAAAAGAAAAACACAATTTATGTCCATACGCCCATTTTATATCGGTCAACAATGATGATGAAGAGCACATCCATTCAAAGCGTATATCAAAGATCCCCCTACACATTTAAAAAACATAAAAATTTGTTAAATTAGCTGGCATGAAACAGTAGACAATGCATATGTTTGATTTAATTACCTATAAAATATTTTCCCTCAGAAGTTCTTCAGAACAATGCGTGCGCGTTCCGCGCTCTTCAGCAAAAATACACCAAGATGTATAAACGTATAAAACTCAAGCGTGTTACTTTCATTCCTTTTCTTCTCTTTCTTTTTAAGCTCTTTTCGATTGTGGCATAGCTCAGAAGAGACTAGCTCATAATAATGACAGATGTGGACACGGGCGGAGTTCAGAGCTGTGAAAACTACACAACTGTTGGCTCACTGAGCGCGCGACTCTCGAGTCTGCCCGCGGTTTAACCACAGCGAAGCGCTTTCTTCTTAAACGGCCAATACATTGGCACCTTTTTTGCTGGATAATTCAAACAACCTATAATCTTTTCGAAACGCAGAGTTTCTGCCACCAGCACTAGAAACTACGACAGAAGAAGACGCTGAGGAAAAGTAGGCTGCGTATTGCGCGAGAGCTTCGAGAGGTGAGTTATTATTGAGTTATACAGTGACTTTATGAAGTAATCATTCCCATTCACAAACACGCAGGGTTTGTTACATGTTAACGTCTGAAAGGAAGTAACAATGAACATAAAGAGTTCCGGTGTGCACGATTAAGAAAACAACAACCTGAGAAGCCAAAAAAAAGAAGCCTAAAATAATTCTGCGTTAACCAAAGCATCACAACAACAAACGAGACCTCTGAACGTTTCAAGTTAATTGCGTCACATAATCGTGTCCAAGATGATAAAAATTAGAAATCTTTTATGAATACAGTTGCCATACGTGCATTTCTTAGAAATGTCATCTTTGAAGGATGAATTCAGGTAAAAAGGACCATTCCAATGTCAAGAAGTCGCCTTACCTGAATTCGCTCTATTCCTGTTGGGTAGGCTACATAAATGTGTTGGAAACATCTATACATGTATGTAAAAAATATAGATTTAATGAATTAAAAACTGTCAAGTGGTGTAACCGAGTATAAAGTAGGCTACCACTTTCCTTGCACCTTGAAGACATGTTGGTGTATGTGTATATTTAAAACACTAATCATATTTAAAATAAAAAAAAACTTACTTGGCTGTTTGTTTTAAAGAAATAATAAAAACTAACTATAGCACTGAGTTGTTGTTTTTTCCAGATTTCTGAAAAATTACACTGCCTAGACATTTTTGACTTCATGCTCAACAAAAAAATGTCAGTGTGAGTTTTAATTCAGAAATTGAAAACATGCTCATCATAGAAGAGATGTGTGGAAGTTTTTCTTTGCATGACTGCATTTTAATGCAATTTTAAATAACTTAATAGATCAAGGCAAAAAAGAGCGCCACTTCATTGACCCACTTGCTTTTTTACAAGTTGGATAATTTTTAACTGCATGTAGACTGCCACAACTTCCATTCATATTGTTTTACAGTTAGTCATTATAAACTTTTTTCGACACTGTATGGCTCAACACCTTATCATAGAGTCAACAGGATGTTGCGCTTTGTAATATTTAAGTGTAGATGTGGTTTGACACTTGAGCAGAAAGGTGATGCCTAAACTGCAGCACTAACTCAACTCACATAGATGCTTGAATAATGGTCTTTGAGCCCACAATGTTGACATTTTCAAAAATATTAGAACATGTAACCTATAGCTAATTTAGCTAACCCAGAGTTTTAGTAAACAAATTAATCACAAAAAGCAAACTTACTGTCAGTATTAATAAGAGATTATTTACTGCACCTTTTGAGATTAAAGAGCAAATGAAAGTGCAAATTGATATCAGGTACTTTAGATCTTCCTCTTTGCTGCTAGTTTGCACTTTTTAATCCTATTGTACCATGAAGATAATGCACAACAGTATGATACGGAAATGATGTAATTATGTTGTAATTGTTAAACTCCCTTAAATGGAAAGTCTCTAGAGATGTGTGATTTTTGGTAGTTTATGTTCCATGTCTGAAGGGTTGGCACTCAAACACAGGAAATCAGATTAAATCACAGTTATTTAGGAGTATTGCAAATGATCTATAGGTAACATCTTTTTTTCCTTTAAGGGAATGTTCAGGGTTTAATACAAGTTAAACCTGCGATTAGCACCTCTGTTCACAAAAACAAACTAAAGTGTATGTGGAATCTATGTGGCTAGGCAGAAGTGAAGCTCATATTTTATTCAAATATTTCTATTAATTATTCCATAGGAAAAAAAAATTGAGCGTCTATATAATGGACAATATTTTTCCACGTAAACAGTTCTTTGTAAATAATTGTCACATACTTTTTCGATATTGTGCATTTTGTATGAAACTGCATTTACTTACATGGTCAAGACAAGAGTTTAAATATTGGATGTCTTGTTGTCCCTCATAATAATATAATATAATATAACTATTTATATGCATATATACATATCAGATAGTATGGATAGTTTTTCATGGCACAACAATGAAATATGGTTGCAATTTTTATGACTACAGTCTGCATTGTTCTTTATGATTATACTTTAGCAATACTTTAATTTAAATGTTTAATAAAATCATAACAATTTACTCCATGTTTGATTACAGCCTTACACTTGTTTTCCACTCTAATGTCTAGCTGTGTGCTATCTGGCACTGAACCTTGGATATAAGTAATGAAGTGTTGAGTTGATGATCACTTAGGTTAAGGCAACGTGTTGCCATTTTGACCTCAAATGGGCGGGATAAGACTCTGAATGATTTTATGGACATTATTTCCAGACAACAATGATTAAACTAGGATGCAAGGTTAGGTGGAGGATTACTCATTTGTGGAGTGTTTTTTGACATTGCATGAATTACACGTGTCTCATCTGGGTGTGCGCTTTCTTAAGTGAGATTTAAGCACACACTGTTTAGACTGTGTATCCCGTTTTCCATGACATCACAGTCATGTGGAACATGTCATTATTCTGGGAATAGTTACCAACACCACACTATATAATGCTAATTTAAATACAGAGTTCATTTAGAATCCGAACAACCCTAGAGGTTACAAAGATGCCGTTTTGGGATGGAAATTCAGGTGAGTTTTCGTCTCATTTCCTAACTGATCAGGAAAAGTTTCTGTTGTTTATAATTTAATGTAACAAGCTTGTCAAAAAAATATTTTTTTTTTGGCCCTCATTTTCTCAAAATCAATCGTTGAGGTTACAGTGAGACATTTACACTTATATTTGTAAATATGGGGTACAATTTTGTAGGGCTTAAAAGCTGAAATATAAATATAAATGTAGAAAAACACAGACTTTAATTCTCCTGTGAAAATGTGTGTATTATTTACGTTTTTAGGTTTAAATCACCATTTTTACAGTCATTTTAGAGTTTTACGGCTTTGTGATGCCATGTCAAAGATGTCAAAGTAAAAATGAGTATAACTTTACAGAGAATAGGTTAGTAAGCAATTTTACCACACTAAAATCATATTTACACAAGTGATCTTGTGTAAATAACCTAAGTGATCATATTTATTGTTTGTTATTGTGTATATATATGTATTTTAGTGTTTAAGAATTTACCCTATTTACTTCCATTGTACAGTAAGTACCTCACTGTAAACCCGATTTTTATTTATTTTTTTTAAGTTGACAAGTTGACATCAGCACCACTGGAAATTATATACAGTTCTTAATCGGATAAACTTCCTCTTGTTAACATGAGAAGTTGTGCTAACGTTGATGTACTGGGATTCTATGTAACATGATTGTGAAGTCATTTTCCATCATGCTTTGTCTATGGTGGTCACAGCCTAATTGTGGTTTGTGACATTAACATGGAAAGAGACAGTGGTACATCAGTATCTAAGCAACAAGAGCCCTCGCTGTATTCCTCATGTCCTGGTGTGACGCTCGTGTTCTGTGTGCGCGTGTCTGCGGGCACTGATGAGTGTGGAAATCATAGGGTGTTTTCATGTTCAGTGTTTTTGAGGAGTTGTTTGGCAGGAGACCATGAACCCAAGCATCCCTGTCTCAGACATGTGGGCAAGTCATTTTTGTGAGAAAAGGTCAAACAATTATTTTTTTACAATGTTGTTACATGTTAGTAATTTAGAGGCCTTAGAAATGTGTGTCAAATATGATACAGTAGGTTTTATAGGGTTAATATTGTTGGGATAATGCTACTTAAAAGAATTAGACATTAAGACATACAATGGGGTCCAAAGGTCTGAGACCATTGGTGAAAATGCTTCAGTTTTGCATTAAAATTATAGTAGCAAAATAACAATTTGAGGGGAAAAAAAATTATTTTAAAATTGTTTATCCTGGCGGGAAGACCTGACCTTTTATGAAAAAGCAATTAACATGCTCAGCATTATAAATGTGCTTATTTTAGTGTCTTAGAAATCAAAAAAATGCTGAATATCAATATCATATAATTAAATTAATATTATTTAAAGTAATATTAAAATACTTAATAATTTTATGTCATATTATGTCTGAAAAAGATCATGAACTGCCTTTTTATTATTTTGCACTGTTCTCTGAGGTCCACTTTTAATGTTATCAAGATTTTTACATCAAAAAACATCCTAATTTAGAAGTAATAGGCCATTTTCTGTCCTGTTTTTAACCCCCCTCATCAGAACGCTCTGTTTGAATAGGTGTGGCGGATTGTAGACTCGGAAGTAAATGCCCACTGCTATGATTGGCAAACAGTTGTGTATGTGTGACAGCTTACATCCTTCACAGTTGGATGCTGCAGTGATTTAGGTTAAAAATGCTTAAATACTCATATCAAACAATCAGTAATAACAGACAAAGTGATCTCGTAATAAAAACAATTGCTCACACTTGTGTGCTGCCTGCGACATTACCGTCGGATCCAATATAGACGGCACAACATCGTCTTTTAGTTTCAATATTTCTGAAAATCCCGCGTTGAATTGTGCTTTGTTTATAAATTAATCTGCGGTAAAATAAAGTGAACATAGGACCAAGTTCTTACTGATGTGGTTTGGCAGTTATTAAAAATAACGTTCATCAAATAAAGTTTATCGTTTTGTTTCTGCAAAGACCTGCATTTGATGCTCTTGTTATTTGCCTACTAAGTGCGCGAATCGGTGGGCGGTGCTAAACAGGCAGTGATGTAGAAGCAGGCATTGATCTTCTTCTGCGGAGGTGGTGTTTAGCCACACTATTACGTCATAAAGTGGCACATTCCATAACCTGTCATTCTGGCAGATTGGCTTCAATATAAGCTGTTTTTAGACTAAAGGACCTTGCATACCAAGTCTGAAATTTTCGTAGGCGTTTTTTTTTCTTCCGTTTTTTCGTATCCGTCATCCTTTCCTATCAAAATGCTTGCTACGGATGCAAAAACACAGAAAATCGAACCGGGTTCGAATTTTTTTATGACGGATGAAAGGTTCAGAGGCAGTGTATAAACGTGATTGACACAACGTGAGGTCGTATTTATTTTTTAACTTGCGAAAATTTTGGACAAGAGTTTTGGACTCGGTGTGCAAAGACTTTAAAGAGAAAGTTATGAGTTCTGAAACTTACAGAATGTTTTTATAGCACAATGACCTCTTATATATATGTGACCCTGGACCACAAAACTATTTGAAAACCTGGAATCCGAGGGTCAAAAAATATTGAGAATATTGCCTTTAAAGTTGTCCAAATGAAGTTCTTAGCAATGCATATTACTAATCAAAATGTAAGTTTTGATATATTTACAGTAGGAAAGTTAAAAATATCTTCATGGAACATGATTTTAACTTAATATTCTAATGATTTTTGGTATAAAAGAAAAATCGATAATTTTGACCCATACAATGTATTGTTGGCTATTGCTACAAATATACCCATGCGACTTGTGACTGGTTTTGTGGTCCAGGGTCACATATTAAAAGATCATGGGAATTTTGATTTCTCACTTCATGACCCCTTTAACATTTTCAAAATGTTCTGTTTATTACAGGTTCAAATTAGATTTAGTTTTTACTGAATGAATGATACTTTGCAAATGAGTATATAAGAAATTATACTGAGTAGAGAAATACTCTTTTGTTGCACCCAGGGTGTGGGAGACGAGGTACTCCCATCTCCATGGCCTATACTCTGGCCTCGGGCCCCGACGTGGGTCCTGCCATTGGGCCCCAGCACTGCATCACAAAGTTAGAGCTCTCCGTCTGTGGCTCCAACCTGCTAGACCGCGACGTGGCATCCAAGTCTGACCCCTTCTGTGTTCTTCTCCATGATGTGGATGGCAACTGGGTGGAGGTAAGAAGTGATAAAAAGTGTTCACTTTCCACCTTACCTCCACAGATTTATTGTGGATAACACAGGTTAACCTTTAATAAAATCTGCTGATAGTTAGAGATAGAAAGCAGACTGACATGTGAATATGAAAGAAAAGAAGGTGGAATTGGGATTGTAACAAAACACATGTAGAGATATCTATGGGGACATGAGCACAAGTTGGAAGCATAGAAAGCTGAAATAGCTGGCATGTAGGAAGCAAAATCAGAGGAAAACAGGTTTTAATCTCTTCATACGCTGAATAAAAAAATAAACCGAGGATCAAAATAGGTTGCAGTGCGAGCACACGTGTCTGTACAGTCTCTATGGGACTGTGCCCTCAGTGCTCCAGCCATCACAGGCTAGTGCTGCTGGTCAGTAGGGCAAGCCAGCACATGAAATCACTCTTCCACAGCACACTGTAACCATGGAAACACCAAGGGACAAACAAAGGAATGTGTTTGTACTATAAAAATGCATGGTTAAATGCATTTTAGAACATGATGTGTTTAGGAAATAAGAACGCTAATAATAAATGAATAGATTTACATACAGATTTACAAAAATAATAAACAAAGATTCTGCCCAAGCTGTTATTAATGTTCTTATGATTGTTACACCAGTATGGTACTGATTGTGAGTAATGCAAAATAATCTCATTACTGTAATAATTAATAATGCATTAAATATGAATATTTTTGTATATAAAGATTTACTATTGTGCTGCCTTTTATTTGGGATACCTTGAAGTTATGCTTTTTTCATTTTTTTTATTGCACTAATATTTTATTACTTTATTACAGTAATAAGAACATTTTGAGTAATAGAAATAACAGATTACAAAATGACAACAAAAAAAACAACAACTTTACAAATGATTACAGTCTTAATCAGGGTGGTGTCGTATTTAAATTTTGGCAGGAACGAAAATGAGGCTAGGAGGGATAAAAATATATTGCATTCAGTGGATTGTACTGTTGTTTAACATTTATGCATTTAACAACATACCGATTGTTGAGTGCCAAAAAAAATAAAAACAGTTTTAAAAGTTTGCAAAAATTGTGACGTTGGACCTTTATACAATGGATGCCATGTTAAAGACTGCAAGTCTATCCCTGACAGCCTCGTTTTCATCCGCATTCAATTCAGTATGGTGTTTAACCAAAAGTCTAGAATTTTTATTTTGTGGCATAAAAATAATGCTACAATGCCAAAGAATCATGATTTTTCTTAAAAAATAATTTCAGATTTATTTACTCTTGATTTGATTTTACGGAGAGATGTGACCTGAGAATATTGGTAAATTAATTTGCCAGCTTGATATATTGGGGCTATCTTTTATCTTAACTTTTAGTATTTCACTTTTCACCTAATTTGCAAAAGTTATTTTTATACTTTATATTACACTACTGAAAGACATTTCATTACAGCTGGCTCGAACAGAGACTGCCGTGAACAATCTGAATCCAGTATTTGGTGTAAAATTCCAAGTGGATTACCACTTTGAGGAGGTCCAGAAGCTAAAGTTTGCCATGTTTGATGAGGACAAATGCAGCTCCCAGCTTTACGAACACGACTTTTTGGGTGAATTCACGTGCACACTGGGAGTGGTATGGTAACACTTTCATATTTTACCTACTTCCAGATCAATTTGCTATATGCTGTTTCACACCACTGTAATGAGATAATCTTGAGTAATTAACATAAGCTTTTATGATCTTAGTTATGATAAATTAGCTCTCTGTATTGCCTCTACTTGTGCGTTTATCAGGCCATCTGTTCTGTTTTAGATTGTGTCAAATAAGAAGCTACATCGACCACTGATTCTGGCTAATGGCAAGCCAGCAGGGAAGGGGGCCATCACAGTAAGACACCACATGATACACTATAACAGACATATGCATTGATGGAGTTTGTACCAGAGCATCATAATATGCTCCGTTTGGTCTAGATAACAGCCCAGGAGTTATCAGACAACAGAATAATCACCCTAACCATGTGTGGGAGGAAGCTGGATAAAAAAGTCAGTTAAGAGGTTGTGAAAACCATTCAAGTGCTTTAAAAAAGCGCTCGGTGATAGAGGATGATGATGTTTTTGTTTGTGGCTGGTTTTCAGGACTTTTTCGGTAAATCAGATCCCTATTTAGAATTCCACAAACAAGGGGATGATGGGAAATGGATGATGGTTCACAGAACAGAGGTGAGATGCTAAATAGAAACTATGTTGCTGATATTCTCATTTAAGTCCACTTTTGTTCCTACAGTTTTATCAGATGTTAAACTTGTGTTTCAGACTGTATTCATCCATTTAATGAAGGCCAGGAAGAGAATAATAGCCATTTGTGTGTTTGACTTCAGGTCATTAAGAACACTTTGGATCCTGTATGGAAGCCTTTCACAGTGCCTCTAATCTCACTTTGTAATGGAGATGTGGACAGAAACATCAAGGTGTGCCTCTATATTTTGTGTCTTTATCTAGTCTATGTGTGTGGATATTACCAGTGTGTGAATATTTGTCTAGGTTATTTAATATAACATTTAATATATTAAAATGAAAATATATTCATGAAATAAAGCTTCCCAAAAAAAAAAAAGATTTTTAGCTTTAGAAATTAGATTATTTTAGGTTAAAAAAGCTAGTTGTCTTTGGCAGAAAACATGCAATTTCAATACCATTCAAAATAAGATTTTTAATAAAGATAGGAATACTTTTATTGAACAAGAATACATCAAATTGATAATTTAAAGACATTTATAATGATACAAAAGATTTTTATTTCAAATAAATTATGTTCTTTTGAATCTTCTATGCTGAAAAAATATCAGTATAATGGTTTCTACAAAAATATTTAGCAGCACAGCTGTTTTCAACATTGATAATAATCAGAAATGTTTACATATTAGGATGATTTTTGAAGAATGGTAGCATGCATCCAAATGCATTACGTCCAATCAGGTTGCAGCTTCTAAAGGCCATTTGTTTTAAAATTCTGTCACTCTGATGCTCTTTTTCATACAACAAAAAAATCATGGTGATCACTTGCTGTTCAGTTGAAAATTTGCTTG
This sequence comes from Sinocyclocheilus anshuiensis, assembly GCF_001515605.1. NCBI lineage: Eukaryota > Metazoa > Chordata > Actinopteri > Cypriniformes > Cyprinidae > Sinocyclocheilus > Sinocyclocheilus anshuiensis. The sequence continues at coordinate 1,308,346 of NW_015539907.1, forward strand.
GTTTGTAAAAAAAAAAAAACTATATATTTGGACCAGATTCAAACTCTTTCATGCTAAACAGGAACTATATAATTACTTTATCCCATCTTTCACCTATTCAAAGAACTACTAAGCAGTTTCGATTTTTCTTTTGCTCATATGTCATCTCATCCTGATGACCCAGAATGAATTCTGCCAAATTTGATCAGCATCCATTTCCTTTAACATGTTCATACATGTCAGTACTCGCAGTAAACGTGTGATGTCACAGGTGCTGTGCTACGATTACGACAATGACGGAGGCCATGACTTCATCGGCGAGTTTCAGACCACTGTTAACAAGATGAGTGAAGCACAGAACGGAGTGGAGGTGGGCTTGCCTTCAATTAACACTGTAGAGATTCATAATTTCCAGAATGTAGGAACTAAATGCGTGAAGTAAAGCTTGGCTCACACTAGGGCTGTGCAATATATTGAAATGATCGAAATACCGCAAATGTACATATCGCAATATGCATATCGCTACAGCTTGCAATATTTGGGGCCATGAACAAAAGACAAAGAGAAAATCACTCACTGCTCTTACCTAAATAACTGTTATAGAAGTTCACAGAACTGACTCAGCAACAGCTGAGCATGAGCATCTGAGCATCTGAGCATGTGGCACTTTAAGCATTATCGTATCGCATATCGAATATCGCATTATTTAATGAGTTATCGCATATCGCATTTTTCTTCAATATCGCACAGCCCTAGCTCACACTAATGCCTGCCACTCTTGCGCCAGAATACTATGTGAGTACTAGCTATGCCTTGTTTACCAGAACAAGCATTGTGTGTCACCAGTCACACTTAGGAAGAGCATGTGTAAATGTTCTCCTGGAGAAAGAGTTAGTGTACTAATAAATGCCCTTTTGCTCCTTTCAGGTACTGACATTCTTTTGCACAGCCTTAGCTAGGAGATATGATGTATTTAGTGCCATGTTGTAAACGAACTGAGCTTATTATTGATTATAATAAATATAGAATTAATTAAAGTGGACAATAACACAGTGCTCTCTGTTCACAGGTTGAGTTTGATTGCATTAATCCTAAAAAACAGAAGAAAAAGAGCTACAAAAACTCTGGGGTCATAATAATGAAGTCATGCAAGGTAAGGAAATAAAAAAGGGAATGAAAATGTTGACACATCCGCTGTTCACAGGCAACAAAAAAAGCAGTATTACATACATTCTGCTTGCACATTAAAGCACCTTCCATGTTCCAGGTTATTTAATTAAATTTATATTACAAATAAAGGCCTGTAATTGTGGCTTCACTGTAAGGACAGATTAGTTTAATAGTGCTAAATCCTCTTTAAATAACGTATTAATATCAGCACAAAACACCTGTCACTCTTGCACCGTCACCATTTAATCACCGCTATTGATGGATTCAGGCATTAAAACAGAACATGACTCAGTTATTCTCACTAAATCTCCATTTGAACTCACATTAACAGCTTTTTTACAACCTTTAGCTTGAGGGAATGTGAAAGGGGGGTTACGTGTTTTGTATATGTGAATATAAAACGTTTTGCTTTTGCCGTTCCTTTGTTAGATTACGAGAGACTACTCCTTCCTGGACTACATTCTGGGTGGCTGTCAGCTCATGTTTACTGTGAGTATGATAACGTCACCTCTGGAATTGAATGTCTGTTTTTTTTTGTCAGCGATTTGAGGGGAGGGGGGTTCATGCATGCAAAATGCAAAAAATATCATTTGTATGCAGATGATTTTGGAAATATATTCTGTAACTGAGAAGAATTTTAGCTGAAAACCACAATGGCAGAATGCAATCAAGAGGGTTGTAAAGTGTCAGATTTGAAGTGTCTGTTTGATGGTTTACATCGCTGAGCGCAAATGATGGTTAAAGTCAAATTTGTTGAATCCGATACTCTAAAAGCTTTCTTTCCGTACACTGTCCAGTTGAGCAGGCTCTATATATGGTTCCTTTATGTGACTCAATTGCCTTCACCAGTGTGATTGGTAAGAAATGATACAGAAAGTGAGTGAAATTCACAGGTTGCTATAGTTACAGTGTGCTGCAGTGTAGAGGTCCATGTCTCTCATTTGAAACTAAAGACAGAGAGAGAGACACAGGGATGTAAAAAAGAGAGAGGCAGAGAAAGCAAGAGAAGCTGTGTGAGCCTCTGAACAAAGGAAAGTGATTTTGATATCTTGTTTGCATGAGGCCACCTTATGATGCATGCTTGTTTGTTACCCTGCAGATTATGATAAGCCCTCACAGATTTCACCAGTGCAGTTTTTCTGTATAGATTATTATTATATTTAAATATTTTCCTATTTGTTAAAGGATTAGGCTAGTTCATCCAAAAATAATATTATATTTACTCAGTTTTTGTTATAAACCTGTATGATTTTCTGTCTTCTGCAAAAACGCACAAGGAGAAATTTTGAAGACTGTTGTCCATGCTCTTTTCCATTCAGTTGTATTAAACAGGGACTGGTCATTTTAAGCTTCAAAATGGAAGCCAATGAATCATAAAAGTATCCTAGAAGTGAACTTCTGAAGCCGTATGAGTTTTGTTAGCTCACTCAGCCTTCCAGTGAGTTGTTAAAGAAGTAGTTCACTACCTTTTTATTTAAGGAATTTATCTAGCGAAACTAATGTGTACAAAAATATGTAAAAGATTGGTCATTTTCTAAAACAAATACAAATTTATATAATTTTTAACCACAAATGCTTGTCTTGCACTGACTAGCTGGACCTCACGCATTACATAATCACGAATGCGTGACGTAGGCAGAAGTATCGACCCAGTGTTTACAAAGCGAACGTGCAAAGAAAGTAAAACGGCCTTTACAAGAAAAGGTAAAACAACGATGTTGGACGATTTTGAAGTTGGAGGAGAAAATGAGATGGAGTTTTTCACCCTATACCCTACCTTTTTGAACCGAAATACAGAGACGAAGAGCTAACCATGTGTGACTTTTACAAAGTGATTACGCAATGCGTGAAGACGTGCATGCGAATCGCAGAGCTAGTGCGACTATTTGTGGTTAAGACGATCATTTGTGGTTAAAAAGTATATAAATGTATATATTTAAAAAAAAAAAAAAAGAATGATTGTTTCGCTAGATAAGACCCTTCTTCCTTGGCTGGGATTGTGTAGAGCCCTTTTAAGCTGCATTGAAACTGCAATTTGAACCTTCAACCGATTGGCCGCCATTGAAGTAAATTACATGGAGAACATTCCTAGAAACTTTCCCTCAAAAAACTTAATTTCTTTTCAATTGAAGAAAGAAAGACATGAACATCTTGGATGTCATGGGGGTGAGTGAACTACTTTAACTGCTGTGACCGGATAATTGAGTCACTGAGTTGAACTCAAGAACCCGATCAGTTTGATTTATGAATGAATCATTCAGAACCATTCAGGTCTTTTGAACCGATTTACTAAAAAAAATGGACTGAAAAGAATGATTCATTCATGAATCTGACATCACTACTTCTCTTGTCAATGCACCAAGAAAACGGCGTGAGAGTGAATAAATTATGTTAGCATTCTCATTTTTGGGTGAACTGTCCCTTTAAACTTGACAGTTGTTGACTGTATTTGTGAAGACACTGTCTTCAATCTCTTCCAGCAAAGATGAATGGTTTAGGTCATTTACTGCTTTCCTGTTTTCACTCCATCATTCTTAGAAGATCCAGTGTGCTGGTAGTTCTTCTTCTTCTAGTATCTTCTTCAGCGCTGCGGCTGTGATCTCAGTCCTCGTGCAGCTTCAGTGCAGCTGTTTACCAAGTACGCACAGCATCTTTATAAAGCCAGTCAAGCTCAGGGTTCAACAGTGGGCAAACAGACTCATGAATACAGCATTCAGAAGATATGATTTCTCTTTATATTGAAGATGGAGAAAGGGCTTTTAGGATTATACTCACTGTAGCAAAGGACATTGCAACATTCTGGAGAGGAGAATTGGGCAAGGTCTGTAGATTATTTTATATCATTTTGAGGTAAAATCCAAAATTGTAGTCTTCAGCTGTGTTGTCTCCTTTTAAGCTGTACTTCTTAAAGAAACAGTACACAATATGAAAATTCTGCCATCATTTATGGTGCCATGGTGGAGGGGAAAGCCAAATATCTCCTTTTTTGTTCAACGGAAGAACAAAAGTTTAAAAAAGAGGGCAGTAAATGATGACAGAATTTAAATTTATAGCTGAACTCTCTCTTTACTATGGTGTGAAGGGCGTATTGTATATTCCATGACTCCATATTTATCTACTGCAAGACAGATACTCCCGCAAAGAAACAGTTGTAACAACCACACCAGAGAAAATAGAGTAGACATCACTTCAGTTTATACTCATGCGCTAAACTTCACAGCTCGGTCACCCGGAGGCCATGCCAGGCAATGTGAGGACGACTACAATAAAGGGCACCCTCATTCTGTCACCTCCTATTCCCCTCATCCTATCATTTCCACCCTCTTCCCTTTCCATTCCCATCATTAATCTGTTTTCAGCCTCAGGGGAGTGATCATCCAGTGTTTAGGTGTGCCCTAGCAAGTGTGAATGTTAGACACAGGGTCTCCCCTGCATTGGTAAACATGTTTTGTTGCAAGGATGTAGTCGGAGAACATGTTTCCTGGTTCATGACTGCCATAGGACAGAGCTATCAGATCTCAGCTTGAGCAGATCTGACGGTACAACCTCCCTGGGTGTTAACAACATCGCCTTTAGCTATGAGCTTTGATGCCCCACTAACTGAGGGAAAAGCTTATGAAATGCATCATACTAACAGCTGCTTGTATTTTTTTATACACCAGTCCCATTGGCATGCATTAGCGTATTACAATGTGAATGTGTGTTTCTCCAGGTTGGCATTGATTTCACAGCATCCAATGGCAGTCCCAGGGAGCCGTCGTCTCTGCATTATATCAACCCAATGGGCAGCAACGAATATCTGTCCGCCATCTGGGCTGTAGGCCAGATCATCCAAGACTATGACACGTATGTAACAGTGTTTTTAATAAAAACACAATTTAAAGGTCTGCATATGGCCACAAAAGCAGTGTCTGATAAAATCACACTCCTTCTTGTTCACACTTCATATCCACAGGGACAAAATGTTTCCTGCACTTGGATTTGGGGCTCAACTCCCACCCGACTGGAAGGTGAGAAAAAGCGTCCATAACTGTGTGTGCATTTGTGTCCACGTAAATTTATTTTTGTGTGTTTATTTTTGTGCATCTCATACTAGTTGTCCTTTGAAATAATCAAATGGAATTGAATGTGAAAGGCTGCTAAAGCTTTTGGAAGTGTGAAATGGAAATGAGAATTTGAAGTGCAAGACAGAGATCTGCAAGAGGCAGTTAAAGAAAATCAATAATACTCACATATCCCAATGATTATGCAACTGTCATCCCATCTGCGTTGCCATGGCACTGGAGTGAATACAAGGAAGTCTGAGGGGGGGGATTTCACAAGGAAAGAACTGCACCCACCTTTAGTGCTGTTTATTTCCATGCATTGTGTTTCTTTTAGCACTTATCTCTGCTGCTTGTTATTTATGCCCAGTTATAGTGTTCTTCTCTATCAATTGATGAATAACTGCTGCTATGATCAATAGAAATTGTACACAAACCTCTTAAACTATAACAGCGTAACATGAAAAATAGCACTTGTGCCAGAAAATGGCACTTGTGGAGTTTTGTGAATAAGGCATCTTTGTGCTGTTAGTAATTGCAGTGAAATATACACTACTGTTCAATAGTATCTAGTCCAAAAGAAGTTAATACTTTAGCAAGGATGCATTAAATAGAGCAAACGTGACTGTAAAAACATGGTGGATTTCTTTTATAAATAAATGCTGTTCAGACTTTCTATAAATCAAAGAAATCTGGAAAAATGTATCACAGTTTCTACAAAAAATTAAGTAGCACAGCTGTTTTCAACATTGATAAGACATAAACCAGATCCCAAACTTTTGAACAGTAGTACTGTATGTGTCATAAATATATTAAATGTCACAATCACCAGCTGGCCATCAAGGGCACTCCAGCTGTTGATTGTGACATAAAAAATGTATTAGTCCTATTTTTTTATTATTATTATTTGTATTATTGTATTAGTCTTTTTTTAGCTACTGACGTGTTATTGTTGTTGTTTTTCTCTCTTTGTATTCCAGGTATCCCATGAATTTGCAATCAACTTTAACCCCACCAACCCTTTTTGCTCAGGTGAGGCTCACAAACATTTTCCGCAGCATCCACAGATAGAGTTAAGTTAGTATCTATCATGGTGTTTTATGTACATGCAGGTGTGGAGGGGATCGTTCAAGCTTATTCCAACTGCCTGCCTCACATCCGCTTCTATGGACCAACTAACTTCGCCCCCATCATCAACCACGTGGCCCGCTTCGCTACCCAGGCCCTCCAACAGGACACTGCAGCAGTAAGTGTCAAAACATTCAAGAGGATCATGGGTTTTCTGTAGGAAAAGTAGGAAAGAAGTCTAGCTGGTTAATCTAGGAGCAATCTAATGCTTGGGATAGTAAGCCAAACCTGTTTCGGAAGTACATTTAGCTTGTTCGGATTGTATGATAGCTTGTACACTGATAAATTGATGGATTTAGCAGATAACTCTCTGAAACGCTTGCCATCTGTTGGCCATGGCAGTCTCACATGTGAAGCTAAAGCACTTTGGAAACCTCTGTGAAGTTGGCACCCCATGAAAAGAAATAATCACCAAAACTATGCCATTTGTTTGTGCTACGTTTGTGCCGCAAAAACGAACGTTTGTGCTGGTTTGGTGTTTGAGATATTAAACATTATTTTTTTGACCGTGTGATGTCACTCTTCACCCCATGTTGCCCAAATCGCTCCAAATCAGCGCAGTTCATTTGTGCTGGGTTTGTGCCATTAAAGTCAAGTCAAGTCAAGTCTGCTTTATTGTCAATTCTTCCACATGTACAGCACATACACACAGAGAATTGAAATTGCGTTACTCTCAGACCCTTGGTGCATACAGATAACACTAACAGTAGAACATAAATACAGATATACAGATTAAATATAAAATACAACTATACAAATATACAAATAAGGTAAAATGATAAAAAAATATATATAAAGCAGCACACGGCACATGGCAGATAGAGTGCAAACCAGTGAAGTAAACAACAGTGCAGATATAATGATTTGTAGTGCAAAAAGAGCTTATTTACACTGATTAAAGTGACTGTGTGTGTGTATTTGGGAGGGGGGAGTGGGAGAGTCCGTCAGAGGGTCAGAGTTCAGTGGTGCGTGGGGCAAAAGAGGGGAGGGGGGGCAAGGTCGGGAGGGAGTTCAGCTTCCGGACAGCCTGATGGATGAACCTGTCCTTCAGTCTGCTGGTCCTGCCATGGAG
>NW_015539907.1:1316364-1330220 GCF_001515605.1 Sinocyclocheilus anshuiensis
GCGCAGTCCGGAACGCTGTTGTTGAGGCATGTTTCCGTGAACACAAAAACACAACAGTCTCTTACAGTCCTCTGAGTTGAGTGTAGTAGTCGGATGTAGTCCAGTTTATTGTCCAAAGAGCGTACGTTAGCCAGTACGATGGTGGGGATAGCTGGCTTGTGTGGGTTAGCCGCTAGCCTAGCCCGGATACCTCCGCACTTACCCCTCTTCTGCTTCCTCTGACGCCACTTGTGGCGCCTCCGCTGTGGGCGAGATGCAGTAGTGGGGGTCGGTGAAGGTGTGGGCCTCCGGAGCAGACCGAGATCCCGCAGCTCTTCGGCGTGCGCAGAGTTTAACTCTAAAAATGTGGTTCTGCCGACATCGAGCAGAAACTCACGACTGTATGCGCGCTTAGAGACAGATAGACGCGACGAATACGTACAAAAACACTGCGACTCACAAGACAAAAAACACAAAAACACCTTTCTGTCGGGAGAGAGAGAAGCCGCAGCGTGTGAACGCGCCACCATCAAGACAAACTCCTAGGTCAAAACAAATGCTCTATGTATTTTCCTTCCTTAGATATAACCAAAATGTTTTCAGGAGCTGTGACGTCACTCTCCACCCCAGTTCCTCTAAATCGCACAAAATTTGTGCGTTGTCATTCGTTTGTGCTCGATTTGTGCTGAAGGCTACTTGCTTTGAATTACGGCTATATAGAAATTATAATGTACAAAATAAACTTGACATAAAATTGTTTTGTTGGTATACCTTGTCATAAATTATTGCGCTTAGGCTGATTCAGTGATATTTGTAACTTGAATAAACCAGTTAATTTAGTCCTATGTAGAATTTTTTGAATAACAAATGAGATTAGTTAAGCAACAAACAAGAACACGGACATGTGATAAGTTGCAATAGCCTGCACAGAAATTTTCAAACACTGTTATACACACAAAGAAAGTTTTAGATTTGGTGCTTGATGAAATCACTGGCAATAAAACGTAGAAAAACACACCAGCAGATTTGCAAACAATAGAATACACACAAAGAAAGTTTTAGATTTCGTGCTTGATGAAATCACTGGCAATAAAACGTAGAAAAACACACCAGCAGATTTGCAAACAATAGAAGACAGGAATTTGGATGAGCGGCTTGCGTGACATCACTTTTCCTCCAGATAAAAAAAAGATTGTAAAGTCTTACGGAGGAGAAATAAATGGAATGTTCATTTTAACGGCGCAAAATGAGCACAAACGAACGGAACCGTTTTAGGGCAATTTGGCAAGGAGAGCGCCCTGAATTAGCATATATTTGTTATTTTTTTAGGGGGGATAAATACAATGTTCAATATTCTAATGGCAAAAATCGAGCACAAATGGATTAGAACGATTTAGACTCACTGTAAAAAAAAAACTTTTACAACTTAATGCTGCCTTGAAATTTAAGCTTAGTCAAATTTAAATATGAAGTTGGTGAAAACTTGGATATTTGAGTTGACTAAATTTAAAGTTTTAAGGCAGCACGAACAATAAAACAAAACAAAAAAAACAAAACAATGGGGTGGAGAGTGAAGTTTTCGTTATATTTAAGAAGAGGTCATGGTTACATTGTTTATTTTAACGGCACAAATCGAGCACAAACGAATGGCGCCGGTTTGGAGAGATTTGGAAGGCATGGGGTAGAGATTGACGTCACTGTTCGTAAAAAGTTTATTTTCGTTATATAAAAGAAGCAGTCATAGTTGGGGTTTCTTTTAACGGCACAAACCAGCACAAATCGAGCACAAACGAACGGCACCAGTTTGGAGAGATTTGGACGGCATGGGGTGAAGAGTGACATCACTTCCTCGAATTCTGTTTGTTATTTCTAAGAAGGGGAAATATATATGATGTTCATTTCAACGGCACAAATCGAGCACAAACGAATGACACCGGTTTTGTGCAATTTAGAGGAACTGGGGTGGAGAGTGACGTCACAGCTCCCGAAAACATTTAGGTTATATCTAAGGAAGGAAAATACATAGAGCGTTTGTTTTAACGGCACAAACCCAGCACAAACGAACTGCGCTGATTTGGAGAGATTTGGGCAACATGGGGTGGAGAGTGACATCACACGGTCAAAAAAATAATGTTTAATATCTCAAACACCAAACCAGCACAAACGTTCGGTTTTGTGGCACAAATCAGTTTTGGTGATTATTTCTTTTTATGGGGTGCCAACTTCACGGAGGTACTTTGGAAATCCCTCTGGATGAGAGCATCTGCTAAATGTTTTACACGCAAAAGCAAATGACTGTCTTATGTATTTTGCCTCCTGTCACTATTCAGCAGTTTAACAGTTAGTGGCCACTCATTAAATGGACAGAAAGGCTCGTCCTCAAGGTACAGACTGGTGTGTGTGTGTCTCAGCACAATACCAGATAGCAAGTCTCCATTTAAAAGCCTTATTAGTCTTATTACATCCCATTACTTTTGGCAACTTGGTCTGTAAGACTATGAGGAAAGACTGGAGTGGATCCACACCCACTTTACGCAAATCTCTCCACTGAGAGAGGAACAGTATTACTCTGTGTTCCCCCCCAGACACTGAGTGGAAACTGTAAAAGCTCCTCGGTTTCCTAGATAGGTGCAACATTTGAGTGAAGCACATGCGGACAGACCGGGGCTCACTCTCTTCCGTGATAGCACAATGTGTCTGTGTTTCATCAGGCAGGGTGTTCCTGCAGCTTTCCACTTGTAAAGTTTAGCTCACTCTGTTAACTTCCTGTGCGCGTGTGCAAAATTTGCTTTAAAAAAAAAAAACTCAGCACTCTCAACTGTGGCTCTGTTAGTGCCTCTTGGCTTTAGCTGATTCTAAGCTGGCAATTTTGAATTAATTGCTAACCTAATCAACTGTAGACTGATTTATGGCTTTGTAAAATGTTTTACATTCACATACTTTGAATTTTCTCTCAATTTATTTGTAGCAGAGACACTTTCTATTACTATTAAACTGACTGTTGGCTTCACTGTATTCAAGGAGAAGTACATACAATAATAAAACTTCTGTCATCATCATTTACTCCCCCTCATGTCGTTCCAAAATAATGACTTTCTTTATTCTGTGGAGCACAAAAGGAGAAGTTAAGCTGAATGTACTAGATGTTTTTTGCATACAGTGAAATAAAGGGGGTGGTGAGTACCATAAAATATTTAAAAAATATATATTTATTTTACCATAAAAAAGTACCATAAAAATAATCTACAGTATATAACTTATGTGCTGTAGTTTTTGATGCTATAGTAGCTTTGTGGGAGGAACACAAATTTAGAAACACAAACCCTCCATCTCAGCACTCAAATCTCCCAAGTTTTGTTTCTGATATGCCGAATTCAAGTCACATGGACTACGTTTATGGTATGTTTTATGTGCTTTCAGGAGTTTGACAGCCTCTGTTCATAAATGGATCCTGAGTGAACTGGAACTATTGGTTTCCAGTAGGAAGTTGGATCATGGTGTCATCTTTAGATGACACATTTTTCTGCATTTGCATGGATAGAGAGGTTGTGTATGCAGATGGAAGAGAAGTCAGTGATCAGTCTGGCTGGTGTTGTGTGTGTAGGATGGGTGTGCCTGTGCGGTTGTTTGCTGTTGTAATAGACAACAGGACTGACCCTGGCTCAGCAGAGCTTAATTGCTCCATAAGCCACTCACAAAATGTGCCTCCGGTTGTTAGTTCAAAGTCTGCTGAGGGGCTTTGAACAGCACAGTGCGCACAATTTCTCCTGCTCTTATTATCAGCCCAGTGGAAAACAACCATTAAAATCCCTTTTCAATTATAGCTATTTATAGAAGTTGATTCAGCGAAAAAATGTTCTCTCTTTTCCCCCAGTTGTTCTTGGGTTTTAATGACTAATGAGACTGCGCCCTCAGGTCTGCTCTGTGTACAGGCCAGCAGCAAGGCCAGCTTCAGAGGAGAAGGAGAACGGAGCGACGTTTTTTTTGTGGTTGCGAGGGAACAAGGCTACATTCAGTAGAATGCCAGTGCTGTCATCATACAGACGACTGGCAAGACCTGGTCTGATTAGAACATTTTTTACATTGAATTGAAATCTTTAAATAAGTTGAAATGAGATATTATATCAAATTAAAAGGTGACTTGCATGAAGCCTGTTAAGTACATGTCCAGGTTATATTGCAGCCCAAATAAATGATATAGTGCATAAAGAAAATTAAGCCTCTTTTTTATAAAGAGCATTTTTGCATTGTGATTAATGTATCATTATATAATATTCTACAACAAATATGTATAATGTGCACCATGATATATACAGTAAACACTTAAGAATTTAAATAAAAAATAATATTACATGATTATTATCTAATTTGATATAATGTAATATATGTGTGTGTATTATATATGTAATTAAATTAATTATATAATAACTTAATAATTGAATTATGTAATATTCATATTAGAATATTAATATAATAACTATTTTAAAATACTATATATAAATAAATAATAAATACATTATCTGAAAAAAAATAAAAATAATAAAAACTTTATCTGTGTATTAGCGTAAATTATAAAATACACATATTTAAAACAAAAAGTATAGTGTCCAAACACTTAGAATTTGAGGAAAAATTGACTGTCTTAAAAAAATGCTTCATTGTCTTTCAGCAAATCAATTATTTTTCTCATTTGAGCTTGGGGCAAATTAAGACCTGGACATGTTTTTTGGAATTCATCCAAAATGTGTTTTGTAAAAAATTACATTTGACTGAGCACCTTATTTGAGTCTGCTGCGTAAATGATTAAAATAACTGAAAATAAAGCAATGAAAGGCAATGAATGCATAATTTACATAGCTCAATCTCTCCTGGTACGCATTAAAAATTTAATGTCAATCAAAACTATAACCTGGATGAGCGCAAGCAGTTCCTCTGGTGCCGGATCATGAGCTGAACACAGTGCTGAACTCACACGTCATAACTAAACACACTAGGCCTGGAAGGAAAACTTAATAGTTATTATTTAACCTCCTTCAGGAGAGCCTATAGAGCGCTTTCTATCCCTAATTGCACCCTGTCACCTCTAAAAGATAAAAATGGGTAGTGAAGAGAGATAGAGAAGAATAGAGCCTTAATGCAGTAGGAGGAAGATAGTGCTGCAGGCTCACAGCTTCTCTTAAAGCAGAAGGGGTTTTGTGAACTCTTCAAGTGTGCCATAATCATTATTTGTTTCCAGTATAACTAAATGGCCATGTGGTCACCGGGAATATTTTATATGTATTTATACAGACCATTTGAAGCTGAACAAGAAACTCCCAGAGAAAGGTTTTCAGATGAAGAAATGTGGTTTCATAAGAGCTGCATTATGGTGTGTGAATTTAGTGCTAGAACACTTGATGAGGTAATCAATCAGTTTTATGTGTCTGTAAATATTCAGTTTAGCATCGTATGTGCCTCAGCTCTGGATAATGAGCCGCTAATGAGCCTGTCTGTTAACACATCAAAAGCCCAGACTTCAGAGGGCACAGCAGGGAGGAAGAGGTAACTGTCATACAGAGTCCACTGTAAGTGACCCTGGGCAGGTACCGCAAGAAAACCAGCAGCTAGCAGATACTAACTGCGTTTAAGCCTGTCCAAACAGTGTCTTTGTAAAGGTTAGGGAATCCAAACGAATTATGGTTGTTTTTCAACATGCTTCCTGCAGTATATTGCGGGTTTGGGTTTGTTATATGTTGGTTATTTGGATGGTAAGTGATAAGACAGCTTGTGTGACTTCGTTATGTTCTGAGTGTGTATATTTAGGAAGGTTAACACAGTGCCTACAGGAAGTGTTGCCCACAGTGACTCAGCAATACAGTATGGCGGTTAGGGCAGGGGGCACAGCCTCGTTCCTTGTTCCGTTACGCATGCTGTACTGTTCATTTAGTCATAATACACCTAAGGGAAGAGGGCACGGCCTTGTTTTGTGTCTATTTCTGTTCCAAATAAATGTCCACTGTTTAACATGCTGTACTGTTAATTTGGTCATAATACACCTAAGGGAAGAGGGCACGGCCTTGTTTTGTGTCTATTTCTGTTCCAAATAAATGTCCACTGTTTATGTTGCCTTTTTGATAATAATTTTCAGTGATCTCTTGCATAATCCATTTTTTTTGGCACTTTCAAGAAAAGATGAGTGGTTCTTGCCTGTGCAAAAATTGCCACTATGATGTTAATATGCTCTGGGTCATTGCTACATGGTTGCTAGGGGGCTCTGGGTGTTCAAAATAGTTTCTATGATATTCTGATCTCTAGATATGACTTGGGTGTCTCTTAATATACACTACTGTTCAAAATTTGTTCAGAATTTTTTTAATAAATATTTTTATTTAATGAGGACATACAATTTATCAAAAGCAATACTGAAGACATTTATAAAGTTACAAAAAAATCTTTTGAACTTTCTATTCAAAGAATCTTGAAAAATGTATCAGTTTATACAAAAATATTAAGCAACACAAATGTTTTTTTTTTCATTGATAATAAGAAGAAATGTTTGAGTACCAAATCAGCATATTAGAATGATATCTAAAGGATCATGTGACATTCAAGACTGTAGTAATGACTGCTGATAATTCAGCTTTGCCATCACCGGAATAAATTACATTTTAAAATATATTAAAATAGAAAACATAAGAGCATAAGAGACTTCTTTCAAAAACAATTAAAAAATCTTATCAACCCCAAACTTTTGAATGATTGTGTAAATGTTTTTTGCCTTTTATTGCTCACCAGGTGAAAATTGTACATCCAGTTGTTTAAAAAAGTGATTGCTATGGTCTTCAGAGTTGCTAAGTAAAAAGTCAAAAGAGACCATCCTAATGTTTTAATGCCTAGATTTGAATCAGGTCCCTCTTTTAATAAAAGTCTATGGGATTTGTTTGCCTGTTTTATCTAAACATTGTAAGTCTGATCCCTTAGAAAAGTTCTAAAGTGCTTGCAAGCACCACTGATAAGTCATAGACTGCATAAGTGATGAAATATTTTTGTAGAGCAGGCGAGGGAACACTTTAGAATGGTGTTTCATTATGCAACGCTGTCAAGTGGCACTTGACTCAAAGATTAGTTGTCCACGAGAGTGTATACTGTGGTAAATACTTGATTTCTGTCTCGTCTCACCAGAGTGGAAAAAATTAAGAACAGTTTCTTCTGCTGTTTGCCTATTTAGGTCACATCACCAGCTAAATTTAAGGCCAATTAGCTTTTGTGCCAGCCTCTAAAGCCCCAGTTCTTATGTCTAATTTCTGCTGTGACAGATCCTTTCTTCTTTCCATGTGAGCAGTAGGGCTGGACTCCTGGAGGAAGTATTGAAGTATGGTGTCTATGAATTAGGGCTGGAGAGACAGGCAGCGCTCCATGCTAAGTGTTACTCTCAGACAGGAGCTGTCACGGAGAGAAGGAGGAAGGGAAAGTGACAGCGTAAATCCCTCCACACTCCCCGTCTGTCTGCCTGTTGTGTGTGGGGGGAGGGTGGTAGGGTGGTGTGGCTGCTTTAACAAGAAATTCAGCACATCGCTGTGTCTTACTTTCCTTCACTCTGTCTTTGTATCTCAAGTAAACCGTCGGATTTGGAGCTAGATTAAATATCTGTCATTAGCAGCGCTTGCTAAATACTGTTGTTCATAATTAGGGTTAGAGGTTTTTCAAAACGTCAAATTGTAGAGCTTGTGTTTTTCTAAGTGATTATATGTACAATTTTCACCAGGTGGATGATAAAAAGGCCAACCCCTCCCCCCCCAAAAAAATCTTTATATTAAGCATGAACTCCATATTTAGGGCTTAGAAAATCATAGAAATTGCTCTTTTTACTTGGGACTTGTGTGTATGTAAATAAAAAAATCTTTATATTAAGCATGAACTCCATATTTAGGGCTTAGAAATCATAGAAATTGCTCTTTTTACTTGGGACTTGTGTGTATGTAAATCTCCCAAACACCATAGCAACTGCATAGCAATGCCTTAGCAACCCGCTAGCAACCACTTAAAACACCCTAGCAACAGCATAGCAACTACACCAAATGTTTTAGCAACTGCATAGCAACACCCTATCAACTACCACAAACACCTTAGTAACGCCCTAGCAGCCACCCAAAACACCCTATCAAGCATAGCAACTACAAATTTCTTAGCAACAGTATAGTAACAACCTAGAAACAAGCCCAAACACCTTAGCAATGTCATAGCAACCACCCACAAAACCCTAGCATTGTAGATTTCATATCTAATGCTTAGAAAATTATATAAATGTCTCATTTTACTTGGACTTAGGTAATTAAACCCCCCAAACACCCTAGGAACCTCCCAGAACACCATAGCAACCCACTGGCAACCAAATATTTTAATAGTACCCCAGCAACCACCCAGAGCATGCTAGTAATGTGGACTCCACATCTATGGCTTGGAAAATCAAAGAAATGGCTTTTCTTTTTGGGAAACTTGGGAAAATACCCCCCCCCTCCAAAAAAAAAAAAAAAAAAAAAGCTAAGCACTTCAACAACCCAAAAAAAAAAAAAAAAAAAAAAACGCTAGCAACTGCATGTTCTTTTTACTTGGGTAAGTAAACCAGACATCTTTGCAACTGTATAGCAACACCCTAGCAACATCTTATAAAATCTTAGCAATGTCATAGCAACCACCGGAACACTTTAGCAATGCCCTAGCAGCCATCTGGAACACCCTTGCAAAAGAAGAGCAACATCCTAACAACTAAACCAAATGCTTTAGTAACTGCATAGCAACACCCTATGAACCTCCCAGAACACCTTAGCAACTCGCTGGCAACCAAATACTTCAGCAATGCCCCAGCAACCACCCAGAGCACGCTAGCATTGTGGACTCCATATCTAAGGCCTCTAACTTAAACCCAACACACACCCTAGCAACTGCATAGCAATGCCCTAGCAACCACTCAGTATGCCTTAGAGACACCCTAGCAACTACCTCAATTGTAAAACAACACCCTAACAACTACCTAATAACCTTAGCAATGCCCTAGCAACAACCCAGAGCACCATAGCATTGCGTTGGTGGGTTTTACATGGGCAAACTCAGTTTTCTCAGAAAATATAAAATTCTAATTGGATTTTTCTGAGCCTCTGCTTTGTTTTCAGGAAGTGCACCAAATTTAGTGTATGCAATATTTAAACAGTTTAGCACTGTAATAAAGCGATATAACCTTCCATAGACTCCTGTTATAGTTTCTCTTTCCTCTTCTGCAGCAATACTTCACGCTGCTGATCATTACTGACGGCGTGATCAGCGACATGGACGAGACACGTCACGCTATAGTTCAAGCCGCCAAGCTGCCCATGTCTATCATTATCATCGGGGTGGGCAACGCCGACTTCACAGCAATGGAGTTTCTGGACGGAGACAGCAGCGCGCTCAGATCCTACACGGGAGAGGAGGCGGTCCGAGACATCGTGCAGTTTGTCCCATTCAGGGACTTTCGCAATGTGAGTGTTTCTCATCCTGATTTCCTCTCTCGATTTTGCACTGCTTCAGTTATATAAGGGTGTTGTCATAGGGTACATGAAGCAATACTTTTAAAATGGTAATTTCAGTGCCAGGTCAAAAAGCCTTTCCCGAGCAGCATTAAACTCTCAATATTATGCAGATGAATTGACCCAGAGGCTTTAGCTTATGCATATAATCAATATTTCTGTTGCCACAGACCTCTGGATAGTTTCTTGTTGTTCTGAAGTGAATCCAATCCTGGATCACGTATGTAAACAGAATCTTCAGTAGGAGTGCGAGTGGGTGGTCTGTGGGCCATGTGATTTCCTCAACAGCAGGAGGGAACGGGCAGCACTCCCTCATTTGGGCTCCATTCAGAGGAAATTAAAATTCATTTAGCTTAGAGAGAATATGTAAGGAAATGTTGCCAACTTTCACCGCCGCGCAAGCGAACGTGTCTGCCATTTCTTAGTTTTTATTACATGGAAGTGGATTTAACAATCTAACAAGTGGCCACTGCCAACGTGTGCATCCTCAATGATGTTGTTGCGTGTGTTTGTTGTTCTTGCAGGCTCCGAAGGAAACTTTAGCCAAATCCGTATTGGCAGAGCTGCCGCAACAGGTCACACAGTATTTCAAACAGAGGAACCTGTCGCCTAGCAACACAATGCCGGAATAAGTGCTGGAGGCCTGGAGTTCACACTGCATGTTGCCAAAACCTGCTAACTGTTTACAGACCCCCCTTGACCAATTCAATGAACATAGTGCATGTTTTTTTTTAGTAAATGTTTTTATTTATTGGTTTATATATAGACAGCATATATGATGACTTACCGATCTAAATTCAACGGCCATTTGTGTGTCTGTCACAAAATATGTAACAGTATTTGGCTGAATGTAACTTTATACTACCATTTTCTGTGTTTTAAGAGAAGTGAAAGCTAAAGAGTACTTTATGTAGTGATTTGTATTTAGTGCTAATCGTATGGTGCCATGGTCAAGGTGGTGTTGTTGATTTTGTACAGTTTTATTCGTTGTTTATGTTCCACTCAGGTCAATAAATTTCATTTGAGAAAATCATGACTGGCACACGCATCGCACGCCACACAAACAAACTGATTTGGGAACTGAGGCTCTAGATCTGATTAGCGCTTTACTTGTGAAAATTGCTGCAGGTTGGTAGTGAGTCACAAACAACACCTTCAAATAACAAGTGATCAAGCAACGCTGTGCTTTTAGAACACTTTGCATTAATCACTTTGAGCAGTTTGCTACATTTGATTTTGATTTGAAGTCATAAAAAAAACTGAAGGGCAAAAAGATCCAAAGACCATAGGAACGTCTTATTTTTGCGATTACATGTATCTCATTTCAAAGATGACAGATGTTTGGCTTGTTGCTTTTTTGTCCATAACAAATATCTAAATTATATTTGTAAATCATGATACATTTACTTAAGAAGCAAAATGACAAGATATTAAGTAATGTTTTCAGCAAGTTTATGCTTAAAACAAGAAAAATACCTGTCAATGTGGTATGAAAATATATTTTTGTTTAAAGCATAGAATCGCTTAATTAAGGGGCCATGAACTGAGAAATCAAAATTCCCTTCATCTTTTGATATAATGAGGTCATTGTGCTATAAAAACATTGTGTAAGTTTCAAAACTCAGAAAGACAGGTTATGGAATGTGCCACTTTATGACATAATAATGTGGCTAAACACCACCTCAGCAGAAGAAGATCAACGCCTGCTTCTACATCACTGCCTGTTTAGCCCCGCCCACCGATTCGCGCACATAGTAGGCAAATGACAAGAGCCGCGAAACTTCTACGCAAAAACCAAACGATGACCTTTATTTTTAATTAAGAACTCTGTCCTTTGTTCACTTTATTTTACCGTGGATTCATTTACAAACAAGGCACAATTCGATGCAGGATTTTCAGAAAGATTGAAACTAAAAGATGATGCTGTGCCGACTATACTGGATCTGACGGTAATGTCGCAGCACACAAGTGCGAGTAACTGTTTTTATTGCTTTGTCTGTTATTACAGATCGTTTGATATGTACTGAGTGTTTATGCATTTTAACCTAAAACACAGCAGCGTCCATTTATGAAGGATGTAGTAGGCTGTCAAACATACACAAGTGTTAGCCAATCCTAGCAGTGGGTGTTTACTTCCGAGTCTACAATCGAGTATCAAAACAGGACAGAAAATAGCCTATTACTTCTAAATAGTTTTTTGATGTAAAAATATTGATAACGTTATAAGTGGACCTCAGAGAACAGTACAAAATAACAAAAAAATGCAATTCATGACCTCGTTAAATTATTTTCCTTAAGTAAATTTATCTTGATTTAAGAATTTTTAGACATTTGTAATGGAAAACAAGACAATGCTCATCAGGCAAGACATCTGAGCTTCTGAGTTTGGCATGTACATACATGTTTATAGTTGAATAAAAGCCTAAATTAAACCTTAAATCTGGTCATCTTATAAAGTGACCGTGCCTCTTTAGAAAACATGGAATAAAACTGCTTGATATTTTCAATCTCTATAAAATGCTTGAAAATATTGGGTGGTTGGACTTTCAATGGATGTACAAAAAACAAAATTGAGAGAATTAAAAAAATATATTTCTGTTTTGAAGATTATTGACAGTCTTATGGCTTTAGAATGACATGAGAATGAATAAACAAAGAGATTTTTGCACAATAGACACTATTAATGCTGATTAACATAATTTAAAAAAATGTTATTCGTACATTAACAAATAAAACAATGCTAAATTTTAAAAAGAGTTATGACTGAAATACACAGAGATGCCTTCGAGGGTCAAAATTAACCTTCAGCCTCAAAAAAAACTCACAGCCTTTCAAGAGGGGAGTAATTCGCCACAATTAACTACAAAAGTATTCAGGTCTGGCTCAATTCTCATATGGAAATTTTTCACAATCCATTAATTTTTCCTCACTTAATATTCAGTTTCACTCAGAAACTCACATTACAGAACTAAAATGCGTTGCGAATGCAGTTTCACGTTAAAAAGAACTGATAAAAAAGAAAAAGCACAAATTCATGAGAAACACCTTTATTTGCCATTCTGTCATCATGGTTATTTTCCAGCAAACGGTCACACATATGGACAGAGTTCATGAAAATTTCAGCATTCAGCAGCACTGCAGCATTTTGGCTTAACACATAAACGTCAAACAAACAAAAACTCAATCAAGGCATTTAATCTTATTGAAACAAGCCCGTAATATCTGCTTTGTCCTGTGATGGTGTCTGAGATTTGGACTAAATGTTTCATGTCTTCTCGATCCACAGCTGTCAGTCAGTCAGTCAGTGTCCCCTTGGCCACTAGAGCTCTGCAGAAACCGCAAGGGTGGGTAGATGGGAAGGTGCGTCACCAGGTTAAGCTGCCAGGGGTTTAAACTGTATGGAACGTAATATGAGGAGGATGGGGGAAGTGTCATGTTTTGAGAGCACAAGACATCAACAACCACAATAGAAATTAACATTGCAGCCTTTAATAAACATCAAGCAAATAACCAAACAGACTTATCCAAAAGTGAAACACTTAAATAACGGATACCTAGAGCTAAATCGATTTAGACAATGCACCGCTGAGAAGGCGAGGGGGCGGCACCCAAGCCTTGGGCAGCACAGGTGAGGGAGAGATTGATAGTGAGTGAGTGTGATCTGTCAGTGTGTCTATCTGAAGAGCCTGTGACGCTTTATGGGAGAGCCAATCTCGTCCACGCTACCTTCGCTGTCGCTGCTGGACTCGGAGTCGCTGCTGCCCGAGTAAGCGCCGAGCCCTGGCAGGATGCCCACGCATACAGCGGCAGAGGGCAGGTGGAGGACGCCCGCGCCGGGGGATTTGAGCTCCACCGCCTCCTGATCTGAGAACACAAAACAATACATGCACATAGAGCGCACGCAGTCTCTGGTGCATTTCACATCTAACGCGGCAGGTTAATATGGCAAGGCCAAGCAATTTCTCCTGATTTCTAACGGTAACTATTACACTACTTTTACATTTTCTCTGGTTAGGTATAGGAATATGCCAGGTTAAATGCAACAGAATTTTATTTGTCAGTTGTAAAAACAAGTGCACTTGTAATGAAAGTCTATAGGGAAACCATTGTACACTACTGTTCAAAAGTTTGGAGTCAGTAAGATATTTTAGCATTTATGAAAGCAGTTTCTTATGCTCAATAAGGCAGTATTTATTTAATCAAGTAATACAGTAAAACAATCTACAATTTTAAAATATTTTATTTTTTAATATATTTTAAAGGGGTCCTATTATGCTCTTTTACAAAGTTTTTATTTTGTTTTGGGGGTGTACTAGAACAGGCTCTCATACTAGG
>NW_015539907.1:1330331-1331474 GCF_001515605.1 Sinocyclocheilus anshuiensis
TTCGTCTGCCTTGGGAAAGCTAGCGTGTCTCCGACATAGTGATAACACTCGTTGCCTTCTCTAGTGCAGCTCAACCAGGTCTCGTCCCATTCGTCGATATTTGTGATATCACAAATCCCGGAAAATATGCGTTTGTAGTCCAAACGAGTCATTCGTTGTAGTTTTTGAAAAGTGATTTCTGTTAAATAAAATATCTTTTGAAGTGGACTTTGAACTTTGTAACTTTGCAGATCTTTTTTTACGCTCAAACAGCAACATTACAGACTAACTAAAGTTGAAAAAGTGAAAAAGCATAATAGGACCCCTTTAAATGTAATTTATTCCTGTGATGGCAAATTACTCCAGTCCTCAGTGTCACATGATATGATCCTTCAGAAATCATTGGTACTCAAACATTTCTTATTATAAGAATATATTTTAAAAGCATTTGTGCTGTTAAATATTTTTGTAAAAAAAACTCAAAAAGAATAAAGTAGAAATTTTTCATACAATTTAATGCATCCTCGCTGAATTAAAGTATTAATTTCTTAAAAATTACTGACCCCAAACTAGTGCAGTGTACATATAACATGGTGTTTGTTTTTGACAGTCAAGTCATACATTTCTGCTATAAAAGACAGAATTGTGTCTTAACTTGTATTTAGTTATTAGACTCCTAAGACATTAAAAAAAATTAGTTTCACAGTGGGATTTTTATGAACACTTCCCTACCTTTTTTAACACCTATAATCTGATACATTTTAAAAGCAATTAAAACAGTACGACACATAATTACATTTATAATAATGATCCGAAAATCACTTTACAAAATTACATTATGTAAAGCCAGCATTATACTACATTGCTCACCTGTCTGACTGCCATTGCCGGCGACAGACTCCTCTGCTTTCTGCTTTTTACTCCCCTCTGAGGACTGAGACGAGCTGTACAAAGACAAAAATGAATCACAATTAATTATACACGAAGATTATTATTATTATTATATACACTGAACAAAATTATAAACGCAACACTTTTGTTTTTGCCCCCATTTTTCATGAGCTGAACTCAAAGATCTAAGACTTTTTCTATGTACACAAAAGGCCTATTTCTCTCAAATATTGTTCACAAATCTGTCTAAATCTGTGTTAGTGAGCACTTCTC
>NW_015539907.1:1331720-1332092 GCF_001515605.1 Sinocyclocheilus anshuiensis
ACACATATATATATATATATATATATATATACACACATACATACATATATTATACACACACACAACGAAAAACAAGTAGATAGAATATAAAAAATAGATAAATAGATAAAGTAGAATTAAAAATAGAATATTAATTAAAATAGAATAGAAAGTGGTAGAGTTAGAGGGTCAAATAAAGATGGAACAGATGTTTTTTTGGTCGTTTCTTGAAGATGGCCAAGTACTGCTTGGATTGAGTTGGGCAGGTCATTCCACCAGGAGGGAACAGTTAATGTAAAAGTCCGTGAAAGTGAAAAAAAATAAATACAGTATACTCATTTAAATAAACACATTGTGGCAAGTTTGTCCTTTTTGCACCTGCGTCGTTTAACA
>NW_015539907.1:1332163-1333560 GCF_001515605.1 Sinocyclocheilus anshuiensis
CACATATATACACACACACACAAAGAAAAACAAGTAGATAGAATATAAAAAATAGATAAATAGATAAAGTAGAATTAAAAATAGAATATTAATTAAAATAGAATAGAAAGTGGTAGAGTTAGAGGGTCAAATAAAGATGGAACAGATGTTTTTTTGGTCGTTTCTTGAAGATGGCCAAGTACTGCTTGGATTGAGTTGGGCAGGTCATTCCACCAGGAGGGAACAGTTAATGTAAAAGTCCGTGAAAGTGAAAAAAAATAAATACAGTATACTCATTTAAATAAACACATTGTGGCAAGTTTGTCCTTTTTGCACCTGCGTCGTTTAACTGCCCCAGCCAGCAGGTGGGCCTGAGACAGGTGACTGGTCTTGTGCTCTGAGGGTTTGGGTCCTGCCTTTTTCTCTGTCTCCTTCTTCTGGTTCTCAGTGGTTGCCAGTTTCTGCAGAGCGCTGTGAGGTTAATCGGTTAAGGAGAAATCACTGACATACAATTAAACAGTGAGAAAACATCACAGCAACACATGACAACCGACTTTCTGCCACTGCTGTTGTGGTAAGCCACTTGACAAAGGCAGTTTTTCCTATTATACTGAATCTTTCTCTTAAACCTAAAATAACATCTGGGAGGACATATTTGACTTCAACTTCAACAGAATGCAAACAGAACAAAACCCACAGACGGATGAGGAAGATCAGACAAAGAGGGCAACCGCTCCTAAAAGTCAAAGTCATCACAGAAGCCACCACAGAAATCAAACCTTCTTCCTTTCACTTACAGATGGCCTAAAAAGGTGACACACTTGCAGGTAAGACAATTTGGTGCCTCCACGAGAGGCAAATTCAATAGAATTAGGGCACATTACTCTATTATGCTGCAGATCATGGCTCCCGACAGTGCATAAATGGAACTTTTCCACTGCGTGGTACGACTCGGCTCGGCACGGCTCAGTACGGCACGGCACGGTTTGTGTTTCCACTGCAGTTCAGTACTGCTTTAGAGTTCATACCTGATTGGCAGAAGAGAAAGGCCACTGCTGATTATGTCAGCTGTTCCATGATGAAAAATCTATTTTATGATATGGATAAAAGCAGGGCGTTTGACTGATAGTTTAATGCAACAAAATCGTGTTAATGTGGCACAACCTGTTGACTTCATAGTTCATTGTATATAATGTACACACACATAGGTATATCCTTGTGGGGACTCAAAAGGTGTAACGGTTTTTATACTGTACAAACTATATTATTTTTTTCATTCTTAAAAAAACTAATTCTGTGTGATTTATAAGCTTGTTTCCCCATGGGGACCTCAATTTAAGGGATAGTTCACTCAAAAATTAAAATTCTGTCATTAATTACTCACCCTCATGTCGTTTCAAACCCGTAAGACCTTTGTT
>NW_015539907.1:1333621-1342514 GCF_001515605.1 Sinocyclocheilus anshuiensis
GCCGTTTGCCTGAACCGACTCAAAAGAATGATTCATTAACGGAACGGACATCGATTCGCTACTTCTCAGAAAATATGGGACATTATATATTTAGTCCATTTTGTTTATTTTAACTCTGTTTTATTAGACGGTTCTTCAAAATTATGTTCAGTCGCGGCATTCTTTGGTCAGATATTTCTTAAAATTAATAAAGTAATTTTTCATTTAACACTGGACAAACGCAGCTGGCGCCATATAGCCTATTGCCTCTCTGTTGTTGATTATAGTGAATGATTTTGAATGACTTTTTGTGTATGAGAGAAACAGAGTGTATATATATATATATTTGTATGTTAATGATGAAGCGCTAATATAAGTAATAAATAAGGTAATATATTATTCTAATATGGTTATTATATTTTTTTTATTTGCATATATAACAGTTATCTGTATAAATTATAAAACACTATGACAAGGTAATGTTTAATTTATTACATGATATATATTTATTTATTACATTTCATATTATCTCACACATGGATCGGCATTTTCTATAATGTCTAATATTCTCAAGGATTAAAGATTACATGGAAAAAAAATAAAAATGATTGATGATATGCACTAAGCATGTAAACGACCATTGAACAAAAGAAGAAGAAATAAACAGCATGGCACACTTTTTCTTAGCGTCCGTTTCCGTAGTGATTCGTCACTCTGTTGAGAATGTCTTGAGTCTTAACCAGGTACACTCTGTGTTGAATGAACTTACTCCCGGACGCGTTTTTGGAACCACATACCTCAAGTAAGCAAGGTTCGGGGTTAATCAACCGAAAGTTCAGGGTTTTAGCTGACGGGACGTTAACCGTGCTTTCTGGAATACACCCTAGATCTGTTTCCTACGTTGTTGTGATTTGATCTGAACGAAAACAGCGTATCTGTGACGCAGCTGACACAGAACAGCATATGCTGTTTACATCCAGCGGATACGCTCCAAAATGGCGCTACAGGGTGACGTGGAGGAGACGAATTGAATAAAGTCGTTTTTTTGTTTTTTTTTGCGCACAAAAGGTATTCTCATAGCTTCGTAAAATTAGAGTTGAACCCCTGATGTCACATGGATTATTTTACAGATCTCCTTGCTACGTTTCTGGACTTGGGAACATTTCAGTTGTATTGCTGTCTATGCAGGGTCAGACAGCTCTCAGATTCCATCAAAATATCTTAATTTGTGTTCTGAAGATGAACGAAGGTCTTACGGGTTTGAAACGACATGAGGGTGAGTAATTAATGACAGAATTTTAATTTTTGGGTGAACTAACCCTTTAAGTCCCCACAGGGATAGAAAAACAAGACCACACACACAACAATACTGATACAAAACATGATTCAATTCATCTATGGATTCATAAGACTGATTCAAACAATCTTTTAGAACTATTCATTCCAAGAACGAGCTCAAAAGAGTAGTTTGTTCGGCAATCGTTTTATGTAGTGCTGTGTGCTTGCTTGCACCCCGCGAGGACAACTCGTAAGAACGACGCGCCTTGCCATTATTTTGGGCTACATTGCATAAAATTGAACAAACTGCAAACTCACAATCACAACTCAGGTAAAGTATGTTTTCTTTTCTGTGGCGCTGGAAATTCAGCTGCGCGCTGCCGCATTCCACTGCTCTCCGCGGGAAACAAGAAACAACGGGCCTTTACGCCACATTTCGCTACTTTTTCAGCCTCTTGCACAATGAGCGCTGCGTTTTTAAGACGCCTTAAGTTAACTCAGCTCTCTGGTATTGTTCATTTGGGAGTCACAGTTATGTCGTTTGCGGTCAAAACTGATCGGAAGCCATAATTGCAAAATAAT
The DNA here is from genome assembly GCF_001515605.1 of Sinocyclocheilus anshuiensis. Lineage (NCBI taxonomy): Eukaryota > Metazoa > Chordata > Actinopteri > Cypriniformes > Cyprinidae > Sinocyclocheilus > Sinocyclocheilus anshuiensis. The sequence goes on from NW_015539907.1 coordinate 1,335,461, forward strand.
TTTATTTTTACATTACATTACATTATTTAGTCATTTAGCAGACCCTTTTATCCAAAGCGACTTACAAATTAGGACAATAGAAGCAATCAAAATCAACAAAAGAGCAATGATATGCTATAACAAGTCTCAGTTAGCTTAAAAAAAACTCGTAGTCTTGAGCGCAAATGGAGAAAAACTAACTTGGAAGTTTTTAGAATTGCGTGGAAAAACAGTATGTCCAGCTATAGACAGGCTCTAAAAGCTGCCAGGGCCGAGCATATCCACAAACTCATAGAAAATAACCAAAACAATCCTAGGTTTTTATTTAGCACAGTGGCTAGATTAACAAATAACCAGACGCCACCCGATCTAAATATTCCCTCACAGTTTAATAGTAATGACTTTATGAATTTCTTCACTGAAAAAATAGATAAAATCAGAAATACAATAACAAATGTAGATTCTACAGCGTATAATACTTCAGCTTCATTCATCGCACCAAAAGATAAACTGCAGTGCTTTACAACTATAGGACAGGAAGAGCTAGAGTGGAGCAGAAAGTATCAGTAGCACTGTTAACATCAAAAGATGCTAACAGTTTAGGGGAAGGAAGCGAAGATTTTTGTGAGATGAATATATTATATTTAATTTCAATAATGTTGTTTTCTTTAATATTTTGCATTTTGAGTGTAATTCATGTTCCTAATTAATATTCATATCTAAATTATGGGCTATATTCTGTATAAAATGTAAAAATATATATTTTTATATAATTTTTCAATTAACAGTATTTAAGTTAAAAATAAAGCAAATGTATTTAAAATCCACTGAACTGAGGCAGATTTGTTCCACCTTGTGGGGACAAAAATAAAGAAAATCATCTGTAATACCATGGTGTAGCCATTAGATGCGTGTATAGCCATATACCCTATATTCAGTGCTGTGTATTCCTTAGTTACTGAGCAGTGTTTTCAGGCATAATTGCTTAAGTTTTGTCACCCCTTCATTGCTGTGCACTTTTTTCTGCATTGTGGCTGATTTGTAGACTGTACACACAAAAACATCTCTGTATTTTTGCCTATTTCCCATTAATTTCCTATGGCGGTCATTTTTGACCGCAAACAACACAAGTGTGACTATTTTTTTAATGAACATTTAGCTTTTTTTGAATAAAGTTTCGTACCTTTACGAACCGAGTTTCGTACCATTATGAAGTAGCGATTTTTTACATTTCCAAACATTTTTTTTCCGGTCTAAAATGACCGAACAACACCATAGGATTAAAGAAGTTCAAGTTCAACCTTGCCGTATTATTCATTCTATTCATTCCATAGAAATTTTGAACAATATTTCTATGGTTATATCAATTAAACTTATTTACGTGAAAGGTTTTGCTTGACAAGGTATCATTAGAGTGCAAAATTATCTAGCAACAAAACTGCTTTAAACTGTACGCATTCAGACTGACTGTTTTGTAAACCTCTAAGCCATTCATCAAGCCTGCATGAATTTCTGTCGAAGCAGTGCTATATCGTCAGTGCGTCGGGTTCCTCTAGGGGCTGTCTTGTTTGAGAACATGTACACTAACAAGGTACAAGAATTCTACTTTACTCTTCACCAGCCATCACTGCGCTTGACAGCTGAAGCTTCCACCACCAGCTTAACGAAGGTGAAAGTGGAGACAGACTCAGGCGGAAAGCAAAACTCCCTGTCAAATTTTTAAGAACCATGACAGCAATATTGTGTACGCTTTAAGGTGCAAAAGGATATCCTGTATGCCTTTATCTCCTGAGCTTCCTCGTCCCGTCTGTGTTTCTCTATTAGAGACTGCTTCCGCGAGACCTCGTCAAGAAAGCTGGTCTCATCTTCATCCAGGCCTTTAACCATGTTCTCTGTGGAGGAACACAACAACAGAATTATAAAGACTCCATTAGTGGTTCAAGAACCGCTAAAAGAACCAAGCATCATGAAAAAGATGCATGACCACCATGCTTGCAGATCAAGAGATGTGACCCTTGGAATCAGCGGAAATAGGAGCAGCAATGGTCGCTAGGGAGACCGAGAGTGGGTTTGTCACCAGGGATACGGAGACGAAGCCGAGATGCTAAGATCATACCAGTCTCCCATCAGCACCCGCAAGAACTGTTCTTGATCTCCACCACTCCCATCTGTTCACACTCACAGACACCCACCAACATGCTCAAACCAGCGCATGTTGTGCGCACGCACGTTTTCGTGCAAACAGTGACAGATAAACCCCAAAATGAGGTCACATTTAGACGAGAGAGGCAAGCCCCCTGAGACCGTGCGATGTGTGTCATCTGAAAGATGTTTTTGATAAAAATAAAGGGATGAATATGGGAGGAAAGCAACATGAGGGCTTACTGAATTTGAACTGCTCCTCATATTCTTCCTGTTTCTTGTCTTTCTGCTCTTGTAGCTTCTCGTACAGAGATCGGGGGTCGTACTTCTCCTCAGGGGCCTCTGTGGTGGAGTGAGAATGAACACAATCAAAACTTGGCAAATGCATCGGGGGGAACTAATGTCTGTCATTAAGCCTGCTGTTAATTTGTCTGCTTGGTGCAGACAAAGTGAACGTCTCACCCTCTGGGTCATCTGGCTTGCGGACCTTCTCCCATTCCTCCTGCCTTTTTTTCCTCCTCTCGTCTAATTCAGACTCTGACACAAACTTCCGGCCGAGGTCCACACCATCTGCCATGGCAGAACCTACACAACAACACATGCATATTTTATATGTTATTATGTGGCAATCATCACGTATATACAAAAATATATTTAACCCATCAAAACTTACCTAAATGCTGTTTATTTAATCAGGATAAACACTTTAGGTAGATCATGAAGTCATCTGCAGTAGATTCTGTTCAGAGATAGAGAATAAAAATATGTGATAATTAAAAAAAAAAAAAGTTTTACCCATCATTCAAGCAGAACTAATGAAGGCTGACTCATAACATTTTTTAAAATCAATGCCTTTTCAAAGAGAAATACACATGCATCTAACTAGTCATTTTAAATGTGAAGCACAATATTATTTAAGCTCCAAGTCCAAGAGATATATAATGGATCCAGAAGATAATTACATTTTTGTCTGAGCAATGTTGACAGATTTGGCAAGAAAAGGTGCACACTGCCCCCTAGTGCTGGATTTGAACAGAACGCAATAGATCCCAGATACAAAGTCACTTATTTTCTTGCCTAATAGCTATTTAAACTGCAAACTTATTGAAAACAAACAAATATTTGAAAAGTGTTTATCCAGTATAATGCATTTACTCCATATAAATGGTGCTAGAAACACTCTAAACTGGCTAAATATATTAATAAAAGAAAAATCAATCTGGCTCAAACCATAGTTTATCAACACTTTCACTCAGTGTGGAATGTGGATGATAAAAAACATAAATCATGAAGTAGTATTGTGATAAACATCAAAACAAGAACACATAATACGACACATATGATGTTATGTGCAATATGGTTGAGAAAGGTTAGAGACTCGTTACCGTTACTTTATTTTGAATATATGCAAGAAACACTGCAATACTACTCTGCAATAGACAGCAACGCAGCTTCAGTGCCTGACATTGATCTGAAGTAGAGCGTGCGAGTCTTTGATCGCACTCATTGGATCAGAAAGCAGTGTTATTTATACGGCGACTGGTTTAAAACACATTATGTAACCTTAAAGTCGGTTTGTCTTACATGTCAGACAAATAATGCTCAAAGTGAAAAAAGAGACGAGGAATAAATAATTCTTTCAAGAAGGAAATGCACTCAGATATTTACCTAGTCCGGGTTTGTGTCCCTGTAAAAGGATCCCCTCAGCAACAAGCTGCTAAAGGCACGTAGTTCCTACGCACGAAGTATTGGCTCGTGGGAAATGCCTACGGCTGCGTCCGAAAGCTCTAAAATGCTGCCTTCGGAGGACGCATTCCAAGGCAGGAAGGCATCAAGGCACGTCCGAATCCAAATTCTGCTTCACTTCCTGTCTCCGGAGGTACCTTCTTCTGATCGAATTTTGAAGGCAGCATAGATGTATCCTTCGCTGCCTTTGATATCCCACAATCCTGTGCGTTCCATTCCGTGACGGTTGAGCTAAAAAATAAAGATGGCGTCTGAAAGTTGCGTTTGGTGGTCAGTTTGTGTGTAACTGTATATTTCTGACTAACTTTTTGCACTTTTGATATTATTTCTAGAGTGAAATCAGTATTATAGTAATTAAATATTCGTTTAGTTATCACCAAAACTCGTTCTATTTTGTTGTAGATCATTAAACCGTTACGCTGCCTCAGAAGCCTGTCCGGAATCAGTTTCATGAGGTGCCTTCATGCAAAAACACCGCCTGCAAAGTCATTGCCTCATAAGGCAGCAAGTCAGCTGCCTACGTTTTCGGATGCAGCCGTGGTTTTCATGGGCGTTTTTTTTTTCCTCAAAAGTACAAATCGTTTCTTTACGGGTAAACTTTTCAATTAGGGGACAGTAATAATCGAATGCACATTTAAATTAGTTGTTAATTTTATGTAATTTCAATGTTCTGTCAGTCAATGATAGTCATTCAATCTTTAGTTATTTAGTCTTTCCAGTTAAGTAATATGGTAAAGAATAGCAAATGGATATGTGCTTGCATATTTTTGGCGTATTCGCTTGTATGAATAAGTTATTAGAGTTACAACATATCTGAAATGCCTTGATTTTTATAGCTAAAACAAAAGCGGGCTAGACACGTGGCACATGCACATATACACAAACAAAACGAAAGCAAAAACTGTATCAGAATCAGAAAGAGCTTTATTGCCAAGTATGTTTGCACATACAAGGAATTTGTTATAGTGTCACAAGCTTCCCATACACGGAGACAACAACAACACACAGATAATAAAAATAAGATGTGAATAAAATACACATGCATAAATATAAACCACAAAAAAAGAATAAATTGTATTTACAGGTGTGCTATAGATAGAATAGGAATAGAATAAAATAAAGTTGTAGGGATGTACTAGGATTTAGGGTGACAAATAAGTATAAGGTTATTGCACGTACTTTAATTGCACAATGGGAGAACATTAACTGATCATGAGGTAGATTGCCTGGGGAAAGAAACTGTTCTTGTGCCTGGCTGTCCTGGTATTCGTTGCTCTGTAACGCCGACCAGATGGCAAAAGTTCAAAAAGGAGATGGCTTGGATGTGATGGATCCAGAGTGATTTTCTGAGCCCTTTTCCTCACTCTGGATGTATACAGTTCTTGGAGGGTAGGCAGGGGGGCACCAATAATCCTTTCAGCAGTCCGAACCGTTCTCTAGTCTTCTGATGTCTGATTTTGTAGCTGAACCAAACCAGACGGTTATTGAAGTGCACAGAACAGACTCGATGACGGCTGAGTAGAACCGTTTCAGCAGCTCCTGTGGCAGGTTGAATTTCCTTAGCTGGCGAAGGAAGTACAACCTCTGCTGGGCCTTTTTAACGGTGGAGTCAATGTGAGTGTCCCACTTCAGGTCCTGAGAGATGGTGGTGCCCAGGAATCTGAATGACTCCACTGCAGCCACAGTGCTGTCCATGATGGTGAGTGGGGGGAGTGCAGGGGGGTTCCTCCTGAAGTCCACGATCATCTCCACTGTTTTGAGGGTGTTCAGAGTATGACAAAGATACATGTTATACAAGGGATTTATTACTCGCAAATTTGCAATTTGTTTACACAACGCCGTCTCTTGAGGATAATTTGTTTTATTTTACTGGTTGTTGGGAGGGGTAGGGCCCAGCATCATGTGCTGGAGAGAAATATGCAACTACACACAACGAATCGTTCTTTTCGAATCATATCTTTTTTAAAGGGGTCATCGGATGCTCATTTTGCACAAGTTGATATGATTCTTTAGGGTCTTAATTAAAAGTCTATAACATACTTTGGTTAAAATGTCTCAATGTTAGTGTAAAAAACACCTTTTTAAACCTGTCAAAATCAGCTCTGTTTTTATCAAGCCATTATAGTCCATGTTGCTTTAAATGTTAATGAGCTCTGCTGGCCCCGCCCCTCTCTTCCGAGCTGCTCTCAGAGAGACTTTACTTTAGCCGCATTCATCGTGAAACTTGCTAATTAGCGCATTATTAGGAAAGGTGATTTGCAAAGATTCATAAAAAACCCTTATACTCACGTCTTCTGTAGATGAGGCTGGATCACCAATGATTCGAGCGAACATAGATGCATTTAGGCTGATCGGCGTGGCACATTCACTTCAAAGCGAAAGTAACGTTAATCCTCTGCGTCTTCAGCGGCTCAGATGTCTGGAGTAAATGACGATTGCTATATTCATTATTACATCCAACAATACAGCACCTCAATCGCTTAATCGGAGACATCTTGTCTTCCCTTGCACCAGAGTCAACACAATGGCGGACTGATGACAGCTCACTCAGTGTGGGTCTAGACTCTAAGGTAAGACACCAGTCCAGTCTGTGCTGAAACACTACTGTCAATCAACTATCGTGGGAGGGGCCTGTACAGAGCTACGTCATTCTGACAGGAATCTCAGAACAGCCTGGCTTGAGAAAGGGGATTTTAAAATAGGGATAAAAAAAAAAACACTGGATGGATTTTTGTAATTATAGGATGGATGTGTACACACACTTCCAACATACATTTACATTCAAATGACTTGAAAAGTGAATTTTGCATCCGATGACCCCTTTAACGAACCGACTGAACCGGTTCACAATAACCGATTGAATGATTGATCGTGAATAGGACTGAGCCGGTCGGAACCGATCGGATCTTTCCAGTAGCCCCTCACTGCAGAACACAAGATCCAGGGGGCGTGTAAATAAATGTGAATTGAACAAAACTTGATGCATCAACTTTTTTTTCTCCTCCAGATCAGTAGGGAAACCATATATTCACATTCCTTTCTGTGAGTGACTGGAGCACTCCCATGCAGCACAGCAAACAGACTGTTCAAGGACAACATGCTTTATAGTTTATTATAAATGTATAAATCGATTGCTGTAAATAAGTGCATAACAAAAGTCAACATACATAAAATATATGATTAAATG
>NW_015539907.1:1343494-1344309 GCF_001515605.1 Sinocyclocheilus anshuiensis
CTTCTTGCAGTTTCATCCATCGTTATGTAATTTAAAAGTGATTTTGCTGGTGGGGAGTTATTAAATAGACTTATTTATAGAAATATTGCAAAGGATGCAGATGGACCTAAGTGAGAATGAAAAGTTTAATGTAGGTGAGCAGTTTTCATTTCAGAATCATGCTAGGCTAAATTTCCAAAAATGGATTATATACCACTACTATATTATATAAGTAATTACAGTAAACCTGTACATTATTACTGTAATTTATACTTAAACGTCTTAGCTACTAAAGAAGCACTGTGCTGAAGGAGCAGTGATGCCACAGGACTGCAATGTGATGGAGCATCACTTAACCATTCCTCCTGTGTTTCTCCTTCGCTATCTTGCTTTCAGAACGAGAACCACCTGAAGACTCCCTGTAAAGAGACATCAACCTCACAATGAGTCTCTTCACTGGTTTTGGCAAGTCTTTCCCTGCTCTGTGTCTTTGTGAAAAAGTGCCAGTTCCCTAGTATGATTCCATCACATTTTGTTGGTGTAATCTATAGATTGCTCCTGCTGACTATATCCAGCCTCTTACGAAGACTTCAGATGACCCAACACCTGTGAAGAGATGACGCCAACCCTTGAGAGGACTTCAGATGAAGCGGACTCTGAATAAACATACAAAACTGCTACATTTTCCTTGCATTGTAATCAACATGATCACATCACGTAACCATTGCTTTAAGTTGTTCATTGTTTCTGTATATATTTCATTGTTTCTGAATACATGACGTTACTTAACTGCATGATTTATATAGCCTAATTTTAGAACATTTCTGCCATATGAA
>NW_015539907.1:1344748-1360478 GCF_001515605.1 Sinocyclocheilus anshuiensis
GAACAAGAACCCCCTGAAGACTCCCTGTAAAGAGACATCAACCTCACAATGAGTCTCTTCTCTGGTTTTGGCAAGTCTTTCCCTGCTCTGAAAAAAGTGACAGTTCCCTAGTATGATTACATCACATTTTGTTGGTGTAATCTATAGATTGCTCCTGCTGACTATATCCAGCCTCTTACGAAGACTTCAGATGACCCAACACCTGTGAAGAGATGACGCCAACCCTTGAGAGGACTTCAGATGAAGCTGACTCTGAATAAACATACTGGATCTGGATCCAACCACGCCCCCTGGATCTTGTGCTCTGCACCTATGATTCTGCAGTGAGGACCATCTCGATCTTTCGGGCATGAGTGAGCCGAGAGAATCGAAAAACGTTCATTTAAAACGTGAATTTAGTTAATTTAATAGCATAATTGATTATTAACATATCAACGTGGTATTAATGCGTAGCATTTTGTCAAAATATGAAAAAAAAAAAAACATTTTCAGCGAAGTGATGCGATTGAATTGTAGTATTGTTTACATTATATTTAGTTCCTAAAATACTTTATTTTAATGAGCTGATGTTTACAACAAACTGAACATGGACGCAACAAATTCGTCTACAGCAGACTTCATTATTAATTAAACAAAATGTGAAAACGTGATAAATAGTAATATGTGCATACAGTGCCACGAGGTATGATACGGATTTCGGACCGCGTGATGACGCAATGACGTTCTGACGTAAAGGAACAGCTGAATCATTAGTTGAACCGGTTATTTGAAACGAATTGTTCAAAAGAACCGTTTCGCGGAAATGAGTCGAACTTCCCATTACTAACACCACACAGAGCTTTCATTGATCTCCAGCTATCTCACACTGATTCCAGCCAGTCGTTATGGTTTCACTTCTCATGGTTATGGTTTACTTTCATAGTCAAACACCGGCTGGATCTGCTCGTGTGTGGATCGGCAAAATGTTGATTACTGAAGTGGTTGTGTGTGAGAGTACGAATCATATCGCTGAGAAGTAAAGCACACGTCCCGTGTAGTCTTTGTGTTCGGCCTACGGATCACTGCTGTTGCATTTACCGAAAATCCTCCGCTTTACCGGGTGAGTAAATACTTGTCTCTGGTAACGTTATATCCACATTATTTAATGATAAAAGACGTGTTAGTGTATGTGCCACGTTAATGAGGTTTTAAACTGACGTTTTGTTCATCTGTTTGGAGGTGTGGCTAGTTATGTGGTTGCTAATTTCTGATATTATAAAAGAGGCTGTGCTTCAAGACATAGTGAGCTACCTTTTAAGACAACATTACCGGAATTATATAAACATCAACAGTCTTTTGGGCAAAGGTCCATTCGGCGTTTCAAGTATAAAAAATTTGTATAGGGAGACGTTAGACAAAATGACAGCCTGAGTCACTATCCACTTTCATTATATGAGCATTCATAAATTGAAAGTACGCGGTGGCTGACGCTGTCTGTCTCCAACCATCTACCTAACATCTACTTTTTTGTTTAATGAAAAAAATAGTTTAAAAGTTTTAAATCTTAGTGACAAGACTTTTAATTTATAGATGAACTAGCCCTTTAAATGCTGCCTACGTAGGCAGCTAACTATGGTTTGAGACGCAACCATAGAGACTCAAGTTTATTGACGCTAATTTACTGAAATGACAGCGTGCTGTTTATAAGCTTTCAGCGGGTTCGTAAAGGTCAATGATTGTGTTAAACGTAAACTAGTCAGTGTTCATTCATGTGTGAGTGGGTTGTTGTGTTTTAAATGGGGTTTTTGCTATGTTGTTTGGTTTGCTAGCTAACGTTACTGGTTTGTTAGCCACTGCTAACACCGACAACTACTGTATCGCAGTATCCTATCGCAATAATATTTGTATAGTTTATGTATATTTAAATACGTACTGCCTGTTGTTTTTATATAGTTATTGTACGTCAATATTAACTATTTTTTTTATTTAGGTTGATATCACATTTTTTCAGGTTAGGTTTTAAAAAATTGACCGTGGTTTCCTGTAAACCATGGGTTACTGTAGTTAAACCATGATAACAACAAATTAACCATGGTTTGGCTACACTATCTATAGTTTAACCATGGTATTTGTAGTAAAATTGTGGTTATACAGATGGTAACCAATAGGCCAAAAAAAAAAAAAAAACATGGTTAACGTTACTCCACTTTTACTACAAAAAACCTTGGTTAATTTTCTTAAGGCTGTGCTGTACTGACTACTTAGAAACTGTATGCCTTAAAGCAAAACATTGTTCAGGCGACAATACCTGGATATTATTGTAACATCAACAATACGTCTTTAAATCAGTAATATTAATTAATAGCACTAATATATTACATGTGTTATTAGAGCATATAATTCGAGATCAGTGACTAATATCACTGCTTAAGTGTTTTACTTTAACAAGCTACATGAAAGAATTTATTAGTGTAGCATTTTATTTATAATTTGCATGTTTGCATTGTCGTGTTTTCTGTCCACACTGAAAATACTTAAATGCTTAATGTTTTTTTAGGAGTGAAAACCTCCCAGGCTGTAGGATGCGTGTTGACTGCACCATCAGCTTTGCTCGTCTGTGTCTGGCTGCTGGTGGCCTGCAGTAGCACAATGACCGACACGTCTACCCGACCCGTACCAAGACACCCTTTAAAGTCCTTCCAATGATATGATAGTAGCCACCTGGATTGCATTCTGTGCCAGCAGGAGCCTCGTGCGGGTTCTACGATTCACTGTAGAACAGCTGCAGTCAGTGCAGTTTTGGCCCAGCCTCTCGTCCGGCAGAGCCATGGGGAACAGCTGCGTGTGCAGAGAGGACAGTGACGTGGAGGAGGGATCAGCCCCTCGCAGGCAGCTCAGGCGAGTGGATAACTCTGTGTCTGATCCCCCAGAGGCCAGAGGCAGCCGGCCCAGGGACCCGGTTCGACCGCCCCGGCGAGGTCGAGGACCACACGAGCCACGTCGGAAAAAACAAAACGTGGACGGTTTGGTACTGGACACGTTGGCTGTCATCAGGACTCTTGTTGACAAGTGAGTGAACATTTAATGAGGAGGATCTGCAGAGATTTGTCATTAAATCTTTGTAGGAATAAATCATGCACGTCATATCAATTTCAGTTCCCCGTTTACTCGTGCGTCAGCAATAACATCTCTCCATCTTTGGCTAAAAGCATTGGCTTGCTGTTGAACATCCATTTGCATTGTGGGTTTTTTTCCAGTATTGTTGTCTATCACAGTGATGCCACACCGTCTGCAAGAGCTTTTACTTTTAAAATAAAGCAGCTTTAAATGTGCAGAGCTTATGGAGAAGCCTGGCAGAGCTCTCTAATTAGCATGCCATTATTTATTAATTCATTCGTTCGCACAGCACCACATTTAATCTTAATGTATTGCCCAAGACAGCAGCTTGAGATAACAGAGAGCTTCATGTTTCTTTTAACATTTTGGCTGGATATCAGAGTCGCCAGTCACTCTTCCTCTTTGTCACATGTTCTTACACCTTCCCACACAGCCGGCCTACTGCTATCTAATGATGGATGTTCACTTTGGACGAAAAGTTGTTCTATGTGTACATCACATTTGGCAGCTCTGAACCAGATTTGCAAGGCCTGCAGTATTGCCTGGATATTTTAATAGTTTATAGTCATCCCTGAAAAGAATCTTAGATTATGCAGCTTTACAGGAAAAGGAAATATTCTGTTCTTGTTTTGTTTCCAAAGAAAAATACCTAAAGGGCACAAGGGGGAGTCTCAGCTTTTCTTTTTTCTTTTCTTTTCTTTTCTTTTCTTTTCTTTTCTTTTTCTTTTTTATCGAAATCTGATCTTCCAATGAAACAAGACTTCTCTTTGGTGATGTTTGCTGGACTTCTTCAATCATTTAGCTTTTCTTTTTTTCAGCTGGAATATATTTTGGTTGCTCAACCACATCCTTTGACAGCTGTTTTTTATTCAACAGAAACCCTAGTTTTGATGACACACACACACACACCTACAGCTTTGTCTTTGATTGTGTTAATGTGTTACGGCAGTGATTCTCAACTAGAGGTTTGGGGCCCAAGGGGGAAACAGGATAACCTAAAATGATTTGATCGTATTATAAAATAAATTCTAAAACCGCTGAAATCTGACTTCTCCCCCATAACTTGTTTTGTTAAAAGATCTAGTCTCAATTTATATTAGGTGGCCTTACCTTGCATTTAAATTAATCATTTGATTCAGTGCACTTATTGTGTACACTAAGTACATAATTCTTACTTTTTAGGCCACCTAAAATAAAGTGGGACCAAAGATTTTATTGAAAGATTCAATCTCATAGAAGCACAAAGTGATTAATAGTGACTAATTTAATATCAACACCCAGTTTCTGTTAATAAAGTTTGAAGGCAAGCAATATTGTCATAATTGCTATACTAGAGCAAATATTTTAGCCAGTATGGGGGGCCTTTGAGTCAAAAAGGTTGAGAACCTTGTATTAGGGGGGCCTCTTCTATACAGAGCAGAAAATCAGTGTATTTCTAACTAGAACATATCCCTGTGCGACCATTACACAACAACCACAGAGCAGTCAGCCCAAGGGGGAAACAGGATGACCTAAAATGATTTGATCGTATTATAAAATAAATTCTAAAACCGCTGAAATCTGACCTCTCCCCCATAACTTGTTTTGTTAAAAGATCTAGTCTCAATTTATATTAGGTGGCCTTACCTTGCATTTAAATTAATCATTTGATTCAGTGCACTTATTGTGTACACTAAGTACATAATTCTTACTTTTTAGGCCACCTAAAATAAAGTGGGACCAAAGATTTTATTGAAAGATTCAATCTCATAGAAGCACAAAGTGATTAATAGTGACTAATTTAATATCAACACCCAGTTTCTGTTAATAAAGTTTGAAGGCAAGCAATATTGTCATAATTGCTATACTAGAGCAAATATTTTAGCCAGTATGGGGGGCCTTTGAGTCAAAAAGGTTGAGAACCTTGTATTAGGGGGGCCTCTTCTATACAGAGCAGAAAATCAGTGTATTTCTAACTAGAACATATCCCTGTGCGACCATTACACAACAACCACAGAGCAGTCAGACACCCATGGCTGGGGGCATTAGACCTCTCTCACTCTCTCTCAGACTCTCTCTTTCTCTTTTTCGACCACCCTCATAGCTATCTTTTCCTTGGCCCCGTCTGCTGTTTGAAAACATCACCCTTAGTACCCACCAACCACTGATTTATGACTGACAAATGAACCACACCGGCGTCACACTGCAGAATAGAGGCAAATTTATTTTCCCCGCTTAAATGTCTCTGGTGGTGTTTTGATCGGGCCCAGCTCCCTCTAGGAGCACCTCAAGGGATTTTGCTATCGCTGCTTAGATTTACTGTTGCAGACCCAGCCTGCAAAATGGATGCATACACCCTAAAGCCAAAACAGCCCCAGCAGCAGTGGCGGCGGCAGTCTGCCCTCCAATAGCAATCCGTCATGTCACACAATCACCCATTATACCATTAGGCTTTCATAACTGATGTCTGTAGCAGCCAAGGGCTAAATAAGATGCTTACACCCTGGGTATGAGGCACACAGGCAAACATTTTCTCTATTAGGTTGTTCTACTTTTTGCCATTAACTTTTGTATTTGGTCTTTTTGTGTTTCAGTGACCAAGAGCCGCCGTACTCCATGATCACACTTCATGAGATGGCAGAGACAGGTGAGTGAAAGACACTTAAAATGCTGCAGCATTTCCATAAGGGGTTCAAATCTGCTATTGCGCTATATACCAATATAAGAGCATTCTAATGCTCTTGTCATCCATGTGTTCCATTGTTCACATGTGGGTCGTGGGACTCACAAACATTCAAATGCTGGCATTCTGATTGGAAGGAGTAAAGTTTATACACATCCAAATGCATATGTGACCTTGGACCACAAAACCAGTCTTAAAAGTGTTAATTTTTCGAAATTGAGATCTATACATCATCTGAAAGCTGAATAAATAAGCTTTCCATTGATGTATGGTTTGTTAGGATAGAACAATTTGGCCGAGATACAACTATTTGAATATCTGGAATTTGAGGGTGCAAAACAATCTAAATATTGAGAAAATCACCTTTAATTAAAGTTGTCCAAATGAAGTTCTTAGCAATGCATATTACTAATCAAAAATTAAGTTTTGATATATTTACAGTAAGAAATTTACGAAATATCTTCATGGAACATGATCTTTACTTAATGTCCTAATGATTTTTGTCATAAAAGAAAAATCGATAATTTTGACCCATACAGTGTATTTTTGGCAAATACACCTGTGCAACTTAAGACTGGTTTTGTGGTCCAGGGTCACATATATACTTACCCAGGTCACGTCTTCTATGGCTTATATGTGATTATTTGTATGGATAATGGGATTACCAAACCGCAAAGGCTGTGTTTTGATTTAATAAATATATGCACTACGTGTTTCGGAGTGAAGTGTGCCGTTGTGTTCTTTAACATGCAAGCTACTGCTTGGTTTGCAGTATATTCTGCACCACACAAACTCATCTATGCGTCTGCTGGCTCACTCATAATATTAATTTGAGAATGCAATATGGGGCAACCATCATCCCAAACTTGTTATGAGAACAGCACTTATATACCGGCTGTTGTCAACAAAAGAGAAGTTTAAGTAGGCTACTCCCTGCAGTTTTCTGCTAAAATAAACACTTGATGGTTTTAACGTTTGAAAATGAAGAACTTAGAGACAGCCATAAAGACAGTCACAAATATTAGTATTGTAAAGAATGCTAAATGTAAAATAAATTTATTATTGCTTCTTTTTCTTAAATACTATTTTTTATTTTACAGTGAAATATTACAACATTAGTATATCTTATCTTATTTTGTTTAGTATTTGTATTTAATATGAAAATAATATTATATTATATATAATATAATATAAAATAATATTATAATGAAAATAATAAATATATTTTATAGTCATATTGAAATATAATGTCAGCATTTTTGTGCAAATTCGTGCATCCCTACAAACAAGAACAGCAAACCTGAAGTTTAAAAAAAAATTTTTTTTTTTTTTTTGCATTTTAAATTGCAGTCACAATTTTTATCATAAAAATGGTAATTTTATTTTTTTTCTCAAATGGTGCAGCTGTACCACCTCCTGAGGGGATTGGATTGCTATTCATCTTATGCATGGTCTTTTCATGATTGGGAGCTATCCAGTGTATGAAGTCTAAAAACCCCCTAAAATGCCTGCTGAGAATTATGTTAGAATTCCCATTCATCTCAATGCTTGAAATCTCAGATGCTTGAAACTCACTGACTTGGATGTTGGCATTTTTGCTTCGTATAAATGAGCCATATAGATTTGTTTTGAATGGATCACCTGAGTCGTAAATACGACCCAAATGATCTGGAACCACAGGAGAATGACAACACTGATGGCACGACGAGAATGTGTGCAGTCACAACAAGCTCTTCAGCTTTATTACTTTCTCCTTGCTCCAGGCGTGTGCATGAGCTGTGACGTTAAATGGTGTCTACATAATCTACTCAAATATAAAGCAGAGAACATTCATTGTTGAGTTTTATTTAGTCAGAATGAGTAGCTACTTTTGAATGTCTGTCAGTGGAGAAACAATGTAGTTATTATCCAAAGTGAACAAGCCAAACCTTGACTCTCTAGTTCCAGGCTTGTTTTTTCCATCAGGGGAACAAGTGCAGCTTGTTGTGACCCCCTGGCTACTGATTAAGTTATTAGGATGTTAATCTAACCGCGGAAGCTGTGGAAGCTCTGTGGGTATTAGTGACGGCTGCTTTTGAAGTTTGGCTTGTGCCCTGCGCTGCCATTGTCATGCCGTCACTCCGTTCTGTGGCAGTGACTGAAGTGAGTGGGTTGCAGCTGCAGCTTTAAAGTCCCTCAGAGCCTCAAGACTGCAGGAACAAACACTGTGTATGATAGTGTGTAAAAGCTACACTGCTTTTGCTAGTTTACATGCCCTTTTTGCATACAAATTTACTTTATATCTTTTTTAATTACTCATGGATGTTACCTGCAGCGAATCCGTTGTAATGTTGAGGTCTGTATATGGACCGGAGTCACCGAACTCTAATCAGGGGTAAAAATTTAGCAAGGTCATGTGCAGGTCGCCAGCCTGCCTCTCTTCTTGTGCCATTGCCAAAGCCTCTGTTACTGTTGATTTTATTTATACGTTCATCTGTTGCTCCGAGCTGAGCCTGCATGTTGTGGTTTGAGACTCTGTGGATCAGGTGACTGCTAAGAGCTTCATGCAGGAGTAAACGAGTGGAAACTACTCTGGGCTTCAAAATTGAGATCAAAACCCCCTGAAGATCATATGAGTTTAGTAAATCATGTTTGCGTCAATTTATGTGCGTTTTTGAGTGTTTTCTGTAAAATAAATGTGTGATTTTTAGCAATTTAGTTTTCTAATTTGCTCATTGTTATCATATATAATATTGACTTTTTTATAGACCATCTGCTCTTGAGATGTTGGCATTAGCCATTGGAAGAACCCATATTGTTTAACCAATACTTTTCAATGTTGTTTGAATGCGTTGTCATAATAATGGCTCTGTATTTCCTACTGTCCCGTAGACTGAACTTGTCTTTGTTCTTCCCCCATCCTCTTTTTCTCACGCTGTAGATGATGGCTGGTTGGAAGTGGTGCAGTCTTTAATTAGGGTAATTCCTCTAGATGACCCACTAGGACCGGCCGTAATAACTCTCTTACTGGATGAATGCCCTTTGCCAACCAAAGTGAGTTCACGTACATTACCACACAACATTGACTACCAAATTATTTTTCCACCTCTGCTTTTGCTAATGGACAGTAATGCAGCTGTATTTTTGCTAGCACTTTGAAAATGGGACCACAACATTTCCCCAGTATTTGAATTTATGCTGCTTTTGAGTGATATCCCTCTCTCTTTCTTTAATTGATTTCAGCAAACGTTTCGTTTTTTTTCTCAATTTTCTTCCATTTTACATTGATAACAAGAAAAAAACGGATTGTAATTTCTGTTTAAAGTTTATGATTGCAGACATCATGCTTTACTGAGCATTAAGATTCAAGATTAAGGTTTTATGATGTTATGCAACTGTTTTTGTACTGATGCAAGATTTATTGTTCATTGTTGGTTTGGGTCCATCACATTCCAAATATAGAAAAATTATATGAAGTATCTTTGTTTTGTAAAGTATTTAATTCACTAAATTATCTACGAAGTAACTATATTGTGATATATATTGTTACCTTAAAATACACTAAAGCTTAAAGTTAAGATTTTTTTATACTTAAAAATGTATTATTTTATTCAGTAAGGATACAATAAATTGATCAAAAGTGACAGTAACAACCTTGTAACAAAAATATATATTAAGTATGAGTAAAAGTATATTATTGCTTCTGACTCCTTGATTGCATTTTGAGGAAGAAAGTGCAGCTAATACTAAGGTGAAAGAGCATTTATTCTGTTTATGTTAGTTTCCGGTTGAGTGCATTATTTTCTGACCCTTTCAAAAATTCAGTCATTGATGAAGAGTTTGTATTGTCAGGATGCTCTGCAGAAGTTGTCAGACATGTTGAATCTGAGTGCTGCTGTGGCGCGTCAGGATGCCCTCATCCCAGCCAAACACCGCAACACCACAGCAGTCCTGGGCTGTCTGGCTGAGAAACTGGCTGGTAAGGGACATGCACACACACACGCGCACACTGCATTTACTTAAGCAATGCTGCAAGCCTTTTACCCACTCTGACAGTGTCAGAGTGGGTAAAAGGCTTGCAGCATTATATTTTAGGATTTTTTAAAATCAATCTGAGATCTATTGCATCTCATTTTGCATCATATTTGCACTAGCCTGTTCCTCCAAATCTAAAGATCTGAGTTTGCAGTCTGTGAAGGCCTGTCATGCCTGAGCATGCTGTAGGCTCCCTCAGAGGCCTGTGATTTGACAGCTCTGCTGAGGCTGCTGCACACAAACACACACACACACACATTGTCCAGTTCTCTCAGTTTGCAGATACGTGCTTCTGTTTTTAAGGTCAAAGACATTGCCCAAAGGAATAATTTGGTTAATACTTTTAATTAGGGTAATTCCTCTAGATGACCCACTAGGACCGGCCGTAATAACTCTCTTACTGGATGAATGCCCTTTGCCAACCAAAGTGAGTTCACGTACATTACCACACAACATTGACTACCAAATTATTTTTCCACTTCTGCTTTTGCTAATGGACAGTAATGCAGCTGTATTTTTGCTAGCACTTTGAAAATGGGACCACAACATTTCCCCAGTATTTGAATTTATGCTGCTTTTGAGTGATATCCCTCTCTCTTTCTTTAATTGATTTCAGCAAACGTTTCGTTTTTTTTCTCAATTTTCTTCCATTTTACATTGATAACAAGAAAAAAACGGATTGTAATTTCTGTTTAAAGTTTATGATTGCAGACATCATGCTTTACTGAGCATTAAGATTCAAGATTAAGGTTTTATGATGTTATGCAACTGTTTTTGTACTGATGCAAGATTTATTGTTCATTGTTGGTTTGGGTCCATCACATTCCAAATATAGAAAAATTATATGAAGTATCTTTGTTTTGTAAAGTATTTAATTCACTAAATTATCTACGAAGTAACTATATTGTGATATATATTGTTACCTTAAAATACACTAAAGCTTAAAGTTAAGATTTTTTTATACTTAAAAATGTATTATTTTATTCAGTAAGGATACAATAAATTGATCAAAAGTGACAGTAACAACCTTGTAACAAAAATATATATTAAGTATGAGTAAAAGTATATTATTGCTTCTGACTCCTTGATTGCATTTTGAGGAAGAAAGTGCAGCTAATACTAAGGTGAAAGAGCATTTATTCTGTTTATGTTAGTTTCCGGTTGAGTGCATTATTTTCTGACCCTTTCAAAAATTCAGTCATTGATGAAGAGTTTGTATTGTCAGGATGCTCTGCAGAAGTTGTCAGACATGTTGAATCTGAGTGCTGCTGTGGCGCGTCAGGATGCCCTCATCCCAGCCAAACACCGCAACACCACAGCAGTCCTGGGCTGTCTGGCTGAGAAACTGGCTGGTAAGGGACATGCACACACACACGCGCACACTGCATTTACTTAAGCAATGCTGCAAGCCTTTTACCCACTCTGACAGTGTCAGAGTGGGTAAAAGGCTTGCAGCATTATATTTTAGGATTTTTTAAAATCAATCTGAGATCTATTGCATCTCATTTTGCATCATATTTGCACTAGCCTGTTCCTCCAAATCTAAAGATCTGAGTTTGCAGTCTGTGAAGGCCTGTCATGCCTGAGCATGCTGTAGGCTCCCTCAGAGGCCTGTGATTTGACAGCTCTGCTGAGGCTGCTGCACACAAACACACACACACACACATTGTCCAGTTCTCTCAGTTTGCAGATACGTGCTTCTGTTTTTAAGGTCAAAGACATTGCCCAAAGGAATAATTTGGTTAATACTGGAGTACTTCATCTTTTTACCCATCTGTCTACAGGTCCAGCGAGCATTGCACTTCTCAGCCCTGGAACTCTGGAGTATTTACTTGAGAGTTTGGTAAGAATGTTGAGTGGTTTTATTAAACATACTGACTAACTGGGTAGTTCTTAAAGGGGTCACATAATGGAAAACATGATTTTTCTTCCTCTTTTGAAGTGATAGTTCAAATTGCTACATAGATATACTCTAACATTCATAATACAAAGCTTCCTCCCCAGTATACTTAGAATATTTATGGAAACTAAGCTGAGAAATACCCTTTGGTTTTGCAAGAGCAATTGCATTAAAGCTGGTATTATAGCCATTAAAGTGGTCTTGTTGTTCTTCTAGAGTTCTGAGGCCCATCCCACTGTTATGCTGTTTGCTCTCATCGCTTTAGAGAAGTTCTCTCAAACCAGTAAGTCTAACTGATCTCAGTTCAAAATGTTCAATCAGGAGCTTCTCAGAAAGGTACTTTAATGAGAGTCTGTCTTTATCTCAGGTGAGAACAAGTTAACAGTGTCGGAATCATGTATCAGTGACCGTCTGTCTGTTCTGGAGTGCTGGGCAGATCATCCAGACTACCTGAAGCGTCAAGTGGGCTTCTGTGCCCAGTGGAGTCTTGATAACCTCTGTGAGTATCTTTCACTGCATTGGTGCACATGTTATTAATATTTAGCCCAACTGTTTGTATTTTGTGATGATTTTGTCAATTTAAGTCAAATATTAAGCTTGTACGTGGTGTCTCGCTGATAATTTTATCTTTGGTCACCTTTTGGCCTGTAGTTATTAAAGAGGGGCGCAAGTTTACCTATGAGAAGGTCAACTTAAGCAACATCAACGCCATGCTGAACAGTAATGATGTCAGCGAATATCTCAAGATCTCTCCTACTGGACTGGAGGTGAGAGGCAAAGCATTATTGTAACTCTGGGTAAAATTCAGCAAAATGGATTTCGATAATGTAAGACGTGTTCAACAGAACTGAACTACACTCTGACTGGTAGATAGAAGACATTTATTTAAAGCTCTTTCAAAATGCGAATAAGGAAATAAATGAAAACCTGTGTGGAATGCTGTAGAGATATGAAAGATGACTGTTCCGATTCTGTGGAAATCTACAGTATTCTGTGTAGGCATACTGATAAGGAACAGTTCTGTTTTTTTCTGTTTTAATTTTTCTGGACTCCTTTTTAATGGTTAAATTACATTTTATTAATCAAAAAGCATGTCTAATGAATTAAAATCATGAAATTTAAACAATTTAACATCAATTTATTAAAAGTTTAACAAAAATTACATGTTTAGGGCCCTACCTTTACATTTCTGTGTGTATATGATATGGGGATAGTTTTACTCAAATGCAACGGTCAAATGCTCATGAAGTGACTCTCAGAGCAGTTCTGGAGATGTTGTTCATGTATTTATGTCCTCATTAGTGAGACGGCAGACGTTAATATCACCGGAAGTATGTAATGTAGAGACAGAAATTATATGCCGTCGTGTAAATAAGATAAATAACATACGGCTATTTAGTTTGTTTAATAAAAGAACAAGGTATAGACCTATTCTATAGGAAAGGTAACTTTAAATGACTTCTGTTGTGATCTGGCGCTATAGAGAAAATCAAATTAAATCAAATTAACTTGACCTTCGGGGGGGGGGGAAACACAGCACTCTATAAACAAAACATCTTTTCATACTTCTGTGAATGGTTCACATACAACTCATGAAGTTCTAAGCATGCCTTAACATTTTTACCTATTGTGGAAGAATAGCTGATTGTAACGATCTCAAACAAACATATTGTGAGATTAATGTATCCCTCAATCTTACAAAGTGATGTTTAACGTGATCTGTCTTTTTCCTCATTAGGCACGGTGTGACGCATCATCATTTGAGAGCGTCCGCTGTACGTTCTGTGTGGATTCGGGAGTTTGGTACTATGAAGTCACGGTCATCACCTCTGGCGTCATGCAAATTGGCTGGGCAACCAAGGACAGCAAGTTTCTTAACCATGTGTGTTTCTGGTTATGTTTAGTTAATTATGCTTTCTTTTATTTTAGTTTACAGTGTTCAGTAAGTGTACATTGTTTATATGAATCAACTTGAATTTTAGTAGTTAGAAGAACGTTTGTTTGTTTGTTTGTTTGTACAGGAGGGTTATGGGATTGGAGATGATGAGTACTCATGTGCGTATGATGGCTGCAGGCAGCTGATCTGGTACAACGCTCGCAGTAAACCTCACTCCCATCCCTGCTGGAAAGAAGGTTTGTGCAGAGCATCCTGTTCAGCACCCAAGTTCCGCAATGATTTGATGAGTTCCTATTTAGTGAATTTAATCATTTTAGGGAAAACTTTAGCAAAGTTTTCTAATAAGTGTTCACTGGGCTTTCTAGGTGATGCCATAGGCTTCCTGCTGGACCTCAGTAAGAAGCAGATGATTTTCTATCTAAACGGACACCAGCTGCCTCCTGAGAAGCAGGTGTTCTCCTCCGCCACGTAAGCAAAGCTCACTTCCTACACAGTAAAGCAAATGCAAAAAAATGTTCATAGAGCTTTTTGAAACCCGCTGTACCTTGTCTTAGGTCTGGCTTCTTCGCTGCAGCCAGTTTTATGTCCTACCAACAGTGTGAGTTCAACTTTGGAGCCAAGCCCTTCCGCCATCCCCCCTCCATCAAATTCAACACATTTAATGAGTTTGCCTCGCTCGCATCAGACGAGAAAATCATTCTGCCCAGGTTTGCACTGTTTATTAGATTTCTGTACACAGGGCAAAGTATCAATGACTGTTATGTGGATATGAGTAATGCATTAGTTATCCTAAAGTAAGTGACTCATACCATTCATGCACATGAAATTGTTCTTTCTCTATTATTTCAGACACAGGCGCCTGGCTTTGCTCAAGCAGGTTAGCATCAGAGATAACTGCTGCACCCTCTGTTGTGACCAGATGGCAGACACTGAACTGAGACCCTGTTTGCACAGGTACAAAGTTCAACATAGAGAGTCAGTGTTTACAACACTGGGTTTATAGGTAAAGGGATGTGATGGAGTCTCAAGAAAGCAGGATTGATGTGCTTGATTGAATTGGAGTACATAACAACAAATGTTGCTTTGAGAGTTAAGACATTTAAAACATATTTGACATTTTTATACTATATTTAACCCTTATGTGTTTAGCAAAAATGTGCAAAGTAAGATAATAAAACTTAAGAATTTCATTGCAGTGTGTTATAAATTAATCTAATAGTAACATGATATTTATTGTTATATTGCCTTTCACAGTGGCAAGTAGCCAATCATTGTTCATTAACTGTGACATAAGAAGCCTACAAAGTGCAACAGTTGTGTTCCGGAAGTAAAAATCCTATTTTCTTTTCTTTAGGGGAATTGATTTTGGTTCATGGCGTACTGTATAAATCTTTAACAAAGACTTTTTAAATCCCTGTTGAAGAAATTAATGGGAAAAATCTAAAAATAAAAGAAGTGAGCATGTGCAATGATATAATGGTACTGTGCATCCCTAATAATATGTCTCTCCATGGGGCATTTAAACCTATTGTTGATTACGGTTACATCATCTCTTTGTGCTGAACAATTTAGTCATCTTCTGCTTCTCTGTCATGTCTTCAGTGGGATTTGCATGGAGTGTGCCTTACAGCTGGAAACGTGCCCACTGTGTCGCCAAGACATCCAGACACGAGTCAGACTCATTTCCCATGTGTCCTGACATCAGCCCACCAACCTTAGATGTGGACTATCCCCTTCAAGCTTCCATCCTGTCCAGTCCCCACTGTCTGAGAGATCAACCTGACCAATCAAATCATGATGCTGTCTCAGGATTGGACGCGGCAGCGTGGACCTCTGACGGATGGAGTAGGACCCTCCTTACAACTGGAGGGAAGAAGAGAGAGAAAGTAGAGAAAGAGAGAGAAAACTACACTGTTGCACTCCAAGGATGCCCCAATCCGAGGGCTATTGAAGAAACCAGGAGGTTTAACGGCTTCTGGGAATTTTTAATCTGCATTTCCAGGAACAGATAAAATATGGAACAAATGCATCTTTTGCATACTGATCTGTCCTTGAGTCTCTCCCCTCAAGCTCTGGTCTGCTGTGTGTCTCTGTTCAGATGTGTTAAATATATATGTGACTTCTCTCATTTTTTTTTTTATTCCAAGTTAAAGTCTCAGCA
>NW_015539907.1:1360488-1368376 GCF_001515605.1 Sinocyclocheilus anshuiensis
TTTTTTTTTTTAAACGGTATTTTTATTGATGTATGATGCAAAGTCCATTTAGAAATAAACAAAGCCAAATTATGTTAGGTAAAATTACAAAATTGAGTGAGAATTGATTCTATCAGAGTAAAAGGCATCCCTTAAATGCGGTTTGGGGAAATGTCATGTGTTTTCTGCCCTGGTTAATGCACATATCAGTGTCCTAATGCTGCTGACGCTAAATGTGAACTTTCTGAAGTAGTTACAGAGACTAAAATCTCCAACGCTCCCAAAGATAAGAGACTATGGTTGAATTAAGAATCTTTCATTTTCTGAATTGTGATGTTTGTAATAAATGTCTGTTTTATGTGTTGCACAGGCTTTGTTATCTTTAACATTATTTGCTCCTTTCAGCTGTGATTTGCAGAAATTCCAAAATCCAAATGCGCCCAAGAGCTAAATGGAAACTAGTGATCTGTTGAGAATTGCGTTTTTGACTGAACAGTGCCTCATAGCCCCAAGCATGCTCACATAACAACTTGAGACTACAGTCTTCACATAATTTAACCTAATAACCTCAAGA
Source organism: Sinocyclocheilus anshuiensis (assembly GCF_001515605.1). Taxonomy (NCBI): domain Eukaryota; kingdom Metazoa; phylum Chordata; class Actinopteri; order Cypriniformes; family Cyprinidae; genus Sinocyclocheilus; species Sinocyclocheilus anshuiensis. Next base: position 1,361,042 of record NW_015539907.1, read on the forward strand.
CTGTAAAAATAAGGTAATGCCGACTTCTTTTTATACATCCTTGTGAGACTTTAAAGCCACAACTGTGAGATAAAGTTGTAGTTACAGAATATAAAACTACAGTTGTGTCATTAGATCTTGTAATTGAAGCTTAATATCTCACAATTGTGACTTTCTGGTTCACAAAAAGAATGAAGGTTATTGTAAACTCTCAAAATAAACTTTTTTTCCCCACTTTGAGGCAGATACAAATGGGTAACAATAACAAAAACACAAGTCACATAGTCATATGTATATGTATATGCATGGGTGGGTAGAGAACGTCATTGGTGTCGTCGTTTGTCTTCCTGTCCGTTAGGAGGCGCCACACGCTTCCACAAATAATACACTTGTTCTTCGAAAGGAAGTCAGATCGAGCGTGTTGCAAGTCTTTTGCAGGAATCCTTTAGCAGTAACTCGAATTAATCACTATTAGCCATAATTTTTTAAATCTAAAAATAGTCTTAGTATGTACTGATCTAGTCAGAGATGAAATAACGTATCAGCAAATTCATCGATTTATCGCGATTCATAGAGCAGCAGGACTATAACTGAATATCTACGCAGGTAAGATGGGCTTCGCATCAGATTTAGTGTTTTCATAACAATAATTTGACAAATGTCGCAAATATTAAACGTTGTTTTAACAATAGACCTTAGTTTAAAACAAAATAAATAATAATAGTTGAGTAACGTTACATGCAGGATTTTCAGGGCAACCAAAACTTAATTGCCTTGTGTCCTGCGATATTGTAATTTAAGATATTTTAAATAATGTTTGTTACGCCGTTCATTTAGAAAAAAAATAAAATGTCGTCGTGGTCGAAGAAAGCTGGGGGCAGACGACCACCACCAAAACACAGTGGAGGAAGGTATGTGAGACATCTGTATAGTGGCTGCTGTGAGCTACTGCATAAATATGTTCAGAATTAATATGACGATTTCAAGCTAGGCAACTCACTAGATTTAAACCTAAATTTCTGGTGTTATGTTGATCATAATCATGTAATTTGCTCCATGCAGTGTCTCAAAACCTCCCAGACCTTTTCGAAGACCACCATATCCAATGAGGGAGGACAGAAAAGATGATCATCCAGAATCTGACAGGCACGTTGAACATGACCGAAGAGAAAAATGTTATTTTTGTAGTTGACAGTGCAATACTACTGATCTTTTCTTGGCTTTATAAGTCTTTATTTTTCACATATCTGTTTCTCTCTTCTTCTTCTTTTAAAATCTAAACACCTTTTCCTACCAATCTTCCTTCAATTTTCAGCTTTGAAAGCTTAGACGAAGGGATTGATTACTCTGGCACTGCAGACTATGAGCATTCACCACATCAGTCAACTGGTATGATTTTTCATGTAATAAACAACGTGGTTTCTCACTGCTGCTGTTGTGGCCATTATGAGAACTTTTTCATGTAAATGTGTTTGTAACAGCTGTTTCACCTGAAGAATATGAGGCAACAGTTCAACGCAATGCCATATACGAGAGGTTCTTCCAGCAGCTGCATGGAGATGGTGCTAGACAGCCTGCAGACTGTGTTGTCTTGTCGGTGAACAACCAGAATGTGTGAGTATACTCTGCAGGTAGCAGTCAAATTCTGTTGCAGTAAATGTTTTTATTGTGTGAAACTTGCTTTCTGTTTTAAACTATTTTCCAGAGTTTGCACTTACTGAAGATATGGGACTTGTTTACCTACATTTTGTGCAATGCTGTTTTTTTTATTTTTTATTTCTCTGTTGTGTGAATGTGCTTCGTTATTGTTAAATGTTAGGCTGATGGGATTCATCAGGGTTAAGATCTGGAATCCGTATGTATCCAGAATCATCCTTAACTTAAAAACTTAAAATGTGCCTTCAAGTAAAAGAACAACAACAACAAACTTCCAGTATTCTAAATGTTCACTACTATTTAACAAAAGTCTCTGGAATGCTCTTATTCTTTACATTTCACTGTCAGTTTTTTTTTCTTTTTAATGAATCATTTTAATTAACTTATATTACTATTTTACACTGCGAATCCAAAAACACTAAACATGATACATCAATCAATAACTGTTCAAATTAATGTTTGAATGTAACATTTTGGCTAACTCTAGATGTTGTCTCCAAAAGAAGTTTATAAAAAAATAGTGCAAATCTAGAAAAAAAGTCAATATGTATGTTGTGTAAATTCTATTTATCCAACAAATCAAATGCAAATGTTTACGCCCATATGTTGCTTTCAACATGGTGATCTTTAGAGACCTGCCTCCAATGATCTAAAGTTTAATTTGAAACATTTTCATTTAACTTTTATAATCTAAGTTTTCTATTCCACATATCTAAAAAAGAGAGATAATAAAAAGACATGTAAAATGTTACCCTAAATGTTGAATACACATTTTCAAAATTAGTTCGGTCTCAAAGAGTAAAAGAGTGTTTTTTTATTTATTTGTATTGTGTACGTTTTCACTCTCCAACAAAAACGTTCACTGAAAGAATACATATGTCCAGAAATCATCATATTTAAAAAAACTGAAATCACTTTAATCACATTCCTTGTTTATTTAGCCAAACAGCTTCTTTAAGAAGTGGTGAGATTCAAAATGTCCAGTAATCTAAGCCATATTTCTAAACAAAACAAAATGAAACAAAAACACAATCTATGAAAACATGAAAAACACAAACAATGCTATTATCAAAAAGTGAATGCAACTTTGAAATTGAACATTTCTAAAATTCCTTGACTGGAAACATACCTCTGTTTTTATTAATACACAATGAATATGACACAAACAAAACAGACAGTCCCATTTTTGCCATCCAATAATAGATCTTGGCTTAAATGTGTTTGATAGAAGTTTCACATTTTATTAAGATCCATTTTACAATGTTTTAATTTACAAAGTTTTTGGTAAAACATTAATATATATATATATATATATTATAATATCTGTTCACTATTAAATTTGTGTAAAGTTATGCTATTAATATTAAACTGTAACTTTTTTATGTTTAAGCTGTATATTGATCACTTTTTATGTCCTTCAAAGCCTGATGACTCGCACCCAAGCATTTATTTGGCTAAAACAAATGAAACAACTTAATTTTCAACTATTTTCTAATATGTAATACACTTTAAAAATGCTATTTATGTTGGTTTATTGATTTGTGTGGCACATTAAAACTTTACCCTTTCATTGCTGCATATATTAACGGGGCCACACCCAAGACCCTCACCTCCTGCCCTGAAGCATGGTGCTCAATAACCAGATCTCTTCTTCTTCTTTCAAAGGGATTACCCCAAATCGATAGGCCAGTGTTTGCAGGAACGTGGCCTCTCGGTGGAAATGCTTTACCTGCAGGTGGAATCAGGCCTGACGCGGGCCCTCCAAGATGTCCGCTCCGACGGTTCCCCCTTATGTATTCTCGTCGAGCAGACTAATGTAACACTCTCCTCGTGCACAGTAATCATATTTTCAGAGTCCCTCAAAAGTAAGTTCCGACTCCCACAATCGATCTCCCAATAAAACCAGTTTAAATAGACTTCAAACAACAGTGAAATAACCTTAAACAACCTTGACTTGGTGGTGGGCATTTTTACACTCTTTGCCATATAATGAACAACAAAACAATAACCAGTATTCTGTGATTACACTAAAAGACATACATTTATGTATTCTGAAAATGCGCTTTCTAAACATTCAAAAACGTTCAGAACAGTCTAAAAAGAGAATTCATTTATTTATATTAACTGAAAAAAATATCAGTGTTATCTCAACGTAGGACTTTGCAAAGAGGCTGTTGCTAAATCTTGTGGCAGTAAAAAGCTACACTGGACTAGACAAAAAACATACAACCTTTGTTTGTGTAGAAACATACTTTGTCATGAAATGGTAATGAAAAGCTTTTTCTGGAATTTATTTACCAACATTTACAAAAAAAAGGAAAGAAAACATCTTATATGATCTTATAATATCTTTTTTTTTATTACTGCATTGTAAGCACATCTTAGTTTCACAAGTTTCCCAAATCTCAAAATTGACATACCTCCAAATTAAACCGTATAATAACTTGTAATTTTGCAACAAATTTTTTTTTCCATAAAAATAAGTGAGTGGTCAGAATAAATTAGGCATATTTCTTTACAAAAAATGACATTATTGTTATAGATTTGAGTACAAATGTTTTACCAATCTACATATTTAAAAAGGTTTGCACCGATACAGCCAAGCAAAAATTTATCAGTTGTAGTGCTTGACACAAAATCCAAAAACAAAAACAAACAAACAAAAAACATCTAAAAGATGGTGGGTTTGACCCTCAGCATAACATTAAAATAGATGAAATGCCCTCAAACAATAGACATGCTTTCATTTACTTATGCTTTTAGTTTTTTTAAATCATTATTTTAATTAATGCCCACCATTTAATTAATAAAACATTGTTAATATTAAAATAGTTTAATATAACTACTCAAGCTTTTATTCCTATAAAACGTCACCTTACTGGTAAGTTTTATTTTTTTTTAAAGCTGGAATACACTTTTTACACATTTTATAACACAAGGCATCAAATAGTTTCAGTTAACACAGAAAAACTGAACACACACTAAATGACTGAGTGTCACACACTTCCAGACTTCCACGTCTAAAAAACAAACAAGCAAAACAACAACAAAACAAACTCAAGCAAAAACATAAGTCCTTTTTAAACATGATTAATTGAACTGTTACATTTTCTGAATGTAGTCATTTGCTATTACGCAATGTCATACATCAAAACTGAATTCATAAAAATACATACGAGTTATCTCGTGCACAATGCCTTCCTCATATTAAAAACCTTTAAAAGCAATCTTACATTAACTTCTACTCTGCTAAATGTCCCTTCTCCCAACATTCAAGTGTGCTCATGAATGTGTCCTTTGAGTGCATACTGAATTTTAATGTGGTAATTGGGTTAAGCAGTGGTTGCCAGACTGCAGCGTGTTGCTGATGAGGTAGAACTCTTGTGCGCGCTGCTTAGACTGCAGCAGCTCACACTGAGCACCATATGCAAGCCCCTTCCCTCCTCTGGCTAACCCTTCCTCTGCCTCTCCACAGTTCATCGAAATATGCCCAAAGAACAGGCCTTGGAGTTTGTGTTGGTGGAGTTCAGGCGCTTGAGTGGTTCGCAGCGGGTGCTGGACCCCACGGAGGCTGCGGCACGGGCGGCTGAGCTGACGGAGGACTATCTGGTACGCAGCAAGCTGGAGCGGCACACTGTTCCCTTTGCCACCCGCCACCTGCTCTTTCTCCTGGCCGAAGGTTTGCACCTGTACCCAGAGGAGCTCAACACACTGACAGAGTATCTTCAAAACCGCCAAGACCATCTGCAAGGTGAACATGCTTCTGTGTCCTGGCTTAGTTACATTCATATTGTGTTTTCTTTATAAGTGTGTCTTAATTCTCAGCATTATTATACATTTTAATATGTGATATAATTACATATGACCTCAGTATGTGATAATTACTTATGACCTCAAGTTAGATGCATTTAATTAATAAAATGCAATCAGTGCACATTGTACATTGATCGATTTATTTTGTTTATGTATTATCAAATCTGTTAATTATACATATTACATATTCAGTTATTTGAATATGTAAACACACACACATATATATGTATATATAAAATTACTATACACTACCAGTCAAAAGTTTTTAAACGGTAAGATTTTGTATGTTTTTTAAAGAATTCTCTTCTGCTCACCAAGCCTGCATTTATTTGATCCAAAATACATTATACGTTTTATATTTTAAAATGTAATTAAGTTGGCTTGAAAAAGCCAACTTACTGATATTCTATTTAAGCTGCTGCTTCTTCTTCTTCTTAGACTAAAATTCTAAACGCTACTCCTCCTAGAGCTTTCAAGCTAGAACCACCAAACTCAGCCCAGCTCTTCAGACTGTTCTGACTCGGGTTGCTATATCTTTTCAGACTGATCGGATGTACAGTTTTCTTAAAACTGAAGATTAAAAATCATAAAAATCCAATAGACTTACATTGACGGAATGTTCAAATGAGCCAAGACTATTCAAACTCCAACTGTCCAAAAATTTAATCTAAACACACTGAAGCCCATTAGGCTCAATCAAACTTCCCTTCTATGTACTATTTCTAACCAATTTAAACTAATTTAAGCTTCCACTCTTATCTAATATTTCTAATCTATCTATCTATCTGGCTGGTTGTCTAGATTTTTTGGTTTTAAAGTGGTTTTGGCACCATTTTACCTGGTCAGGCTGGTCTTAGCTGGTCAAGCTGGGAGACCTGCTAAAAGACCAACCAAGTTTAAAACAGCTACTATCAGCTTAAACCAGCTAAGACTAGACAAGTAGCCTAGGCTGGTTTTAAGCTGGTTTTTGACTGGTTCAGCTTTTTTTTAGCTGGTTTTAACTGGTTTTTAGCTAGCTTTTTGCTAAATCAGCTGGTTTTAGCTGATTTTAACTGGTCTCTAGCTGTTTTTATTGAATCAGCTAGTTTTACCTTGTTTTTAGCTGGATTTTTTTCATTTACAATGTTAAAGGGGTCATATGATGCGATTTCAAGTTTTCCTTTCTAATTACAATGTTAAATCACGTTAAAAACATACTAGCAGCATGCTAATCATGCTAGAAACATGCTAACAATGTTAGCAACATGCTAGTCATGCTAATAACTAGCTAATCATGCTAGCAACACGATAATCGTGCTAGAAACATGTTAGTAACTTGCTAATCATGCTAGCAACATGCTAATAACATGTTAATTATGCTAACAGCATGCTAATCAGGCTAGAAACATGCTAGTAACATGCTAATCATGTTAGCCACATGCTAGTCATGCTAGAAACATGTTAATAACTTGCTAATCATGGTAGCAACATGTTAGTAACATGCTAATCGTGCTAGCAACATCCTAATCATGCTAAAAACATGTTAGCAACATGTTAGTCATGCTAGAAACACCCTAGCAACCACCCCAGGTACCTTAGTAATATGTTTTATACCTGTCTGTTTGTCTGATAGACTGTATTGCCTTGAAAACATTCAAGCTTTAATCTTTAAAACTATTTTACATTTTAAACTACTTCAAACTGAAAACCTTCAGACTGCAAGCTTTTAAGACTTTTTAAAACTTTCTGGCTAGGCTTTTTCAAGCCAACTTAAAGTTTGTCTACAAACTTTTCAATCTCGTTTATTCCTGTGATTTCAAAGCTGAATTGTTAGCAGCATTACTCCAGTCACATGAGCCTTCAGAAATCATTCTAATATTCTGATTTGCTGCTCAAAAATCATTTATT
>NW_015539907.1:1368619-1394684 GCF_001515605.1 Sinocyclocheilus anshuiensis
GGTATAATGTAACTTACTTTTTATTTATATATAATAAGCATATAGAATTAAAATGTAAGTTATATTTTAAATTATACAGATTTTATAATATGTTTCTAAACATTATAACATTATATTTTTACTATCACTCTGTTCCTTTCCTCTCCAGTAACTTCCGCAGAGGTGGGCAGTAATGTTGCTCCTGTAATAAACAGCCTGCCTCCAGGGTTAGGAAAACCCCCACCACTTCTGCCTGCTGGATCTGGACCACCACCACCAAGAGAGCAGGCAAACCCACCCTCAGGGTCTGGAGATATACCCCCAGGCCATCACAGGGGATTGCAAGGTTTGTTTTTGGGGCACAGGATAAAATACAAAAAATATATATACATATGTATATACTTGGGGTATAAATTTTTTACTTTAAGAAAAAATTATTTAATAATTCATTTTTTAACCTGTTTATGATGCTCATTAATACATTTAAATGCAGTATTCCCTGTGTTTCCAGGCTCATATCCCAAGACGAAACCACCTCCTTTGCTTTCAATGCAAAATCTAAAGCCACCTTCCCACAGATCAGCTGCCCCCCATAGTCTTTTACCCTCTCGGGTCTCTTCAGTCTCACACAGTTCTTCATTTAGTCCCCCATCTAGAGGGCCAGCAGCCCCTCATAGTCTTGACAAGCCACAACCTCTTCTAGGCCTAGCACCTACACATGGGCCATCCTCCACCCGCGCCCCTCTTCTTGACCGTGCCCCTCTGCTTGAAACACCTCTTGGTTTCCCGTCCTCTAGAGGACTGTTGCAGCATCCGGGGTCTCATTCATCACGCGGGCCACCATTGATGTGTGGACCACCTCCACAGAATGGACCCCGGGGTCCTAGAGCACCACCACCTTCACTCAGGAGCCTTCATATGGGAGCCCCAACAGGTCAGCATCTTCTCATGAAGTTCTTGTTATGATGGCTATTTAGAGAACTATTGGTATGGAAGGATCTGTCACTAATTTATTTATTTATTTTTTTGGTTCTTGTTGAACCTTTTTTTTTTGTCCATGTTCAGGTCCTCGCCCACCACGACGCCTGCTCCCTTGATTCTCTCAGGACACCTGATTAAATCATAGGCCAGTATTGCCACTTGGGACAGTTGTTAACATTTTGGACTTAGGCAGTTTTATGGTTTATATTTTTTAGGAATTTGACTTCTGTGTTTTCTTTCAGGATCCTATGAGATGTTTAAAGATGTACTGGTATGGAAAAAAGCCTCAGTTGTGTTCTCTTTATTTCCACAGGTGTAAGCTAATTTTTAGAATAAATATGAAAATTTTCAGTGGCATAAATCTGTGAGAGATGTCTTTAAATATCACTGTTCTCCGTACAACGATTGAATATATTCCAAATACAGTTTTTGGTGTGAGGCAATAATATGAGACTATTCTGAATTTTGGTAGATTGTAGAAGGTTCTTGATCTCCAGGAGCCAGAGATTTTTATTTTTTCTAATTTAAAAAAAAAAAAGATAAATAAAGTGCATAATGTTTTGACATGCAGTTCACTTATTAAAAATGCTCTCTCTCTCTCTCTTTTTCCCCTTCATGTTTTTTGTTTTTATTTTTCGAATTTTGGATTTTTTTTATTTTTATTTAGATTTTTACATTTCTAAAGTGTGAATCCAGCCCCTAAACTTGAAAACTGTTCTCCCTTATACACTGAAGGCATACCCTTAATAGCTTAATAACTTTTCCAGATAGACACCACCCATCAATGTTTTTTTTTTTTGACTGGACACAAAATTCTGTGTATAATTCCATGTTTCTGAATGCAAATTTGCTATAAATTCAAATTGGATTGTGCCATCTGACTACAATTTTCAGGTCATGCCACAAATTTTTGATTGGATTCAAGTCTTTATTCTTTGGAACGTTGTACCTGAACAAAGGGGTTGCTGTCTGGCTGGCTGATACTGGCACCCTTCGTGGATTTTGGCTCCATCTGTGTTGCCCTTGATGGCAACAAGTTTTTTGTTTCTCTTTGCCAGGAAAGAAACACCAGAGCAAGATGCTGCCACCACCATGCTTGACAATAGGGTTGAGGTTTCATAGATCATAAGATTGATTAGTACCAAACATAGATTTTGGTACTACAAATACAGAAACAAATCTTTCAGACCAGTTTTGTGAACTGGATCAATTGATTAATTGAAAAGATCTGACTCAAAATAATTAGTCATTCTAAAAACGGACATCACAATTTTTCTTATATGCACCCTATGGCTTCAGAAATCTTCAGAAAACATGGCTTTAGTGCAGAAGTCATACAGACATTTATGATAAATTCATTTATCAGAGTTTTATTCAGAGTTTGAATAGCCAAGATATTATGCAAAAATTAACCTTTTGTGTCCACTGAAGAAAGTGGGTGAGTATATAAGAAACAGGTATTAGGTGAATTATTCCTTTGATATTACAAACCAGACACAGAAACAGGTGTGTGACTTAAGTACAGCATTAAAACAATCTGATTGTTCCTCAGTATTATAGTGAGGTTGAAAAATTCATCACAATGCTTATGAGTTTCTTAGTATGGGTGATTTAACTAAGGGGACATGTAACTAACTGCTTATATGAACTCCTTTTAACATTTGGTGGATGGAAACGAGAGACTCCTCTTGATCCCAACATCACAATCTACGAGACATAACATGAGAATGGAGTAATTTGGTTTGGAAAAATAAGTAACTTTATAAATCTAAACGGTGCCAGAAATGTAGGTAAACTATGGAAGTCCATTTCTGCCACATAAGAAGGCAAAAACATTTTTTTTTGACACTTTACATGATAATTACGATTTTTCGTTTAAATTTATAATTATTTATGCCATTATTATTATTATTACCCCAGAATTCTAATTTACCAAACCATGATTTTTGTTCTTATGGAGCGGAAATCGGCTTGCTTAGTCAACATAAACAGACAGAGGAAAAATAAGTTTTTTTTTGTATAGAAATATTTTACGTCTTTTAGAAACCGTACAATGCTGTGTAAAAACCAATTACGTAACCGTTGTAAAAAAAAAAAAGAAAAAAAAAAGTAAATTCTAGAAATAAATCAGAAAGTCTGAGTCACCATTTACTTTATTGAATGGAAAATGAATTTTTGGCTAACTTCCTTGTGTGCTTCGCCTAAGAAAGCAAGAAATACCATTTAGAAACACGAGGGTGAGTATAATGACAGAATTTTCATTTCTAGATGAACTGTCATTTTAAATAAGGGGAGGTCTTGATAATGTTACAATTAAATATAAATGTTTAACATTTTGTGTTTTTGCAATATGTTAGACTGTTTAATCACCACAGAGGTAAAAATTAAACACTATATAATCTACGAGACACGACGCTAATCTGAGTGTGAGCTCATTTTAACCACTAGATAGCGCTGAAGACCTACGGAACATACGTTCAACATAGCAGTTCAATGTTTCATTTATGGTCCTTCTGCTTATCAAACCTCTAAACATCCATTGCTTTTCTATTACAGACATTTTCTTCTCAGATTAAATTTGGTTATATTTTATTTGAATGTTTCATTTGAAAAGAGAAAACACTGAAATGCGGCATTTAATACGATTTAAATACAGAATGAACCCTACAAATTGTTTTCGTTCTCTGGAACACATTGCTAGCGTGAATGTATTTCCCCTCAATAACAGTAAATATAATTTTCTCACGCAAATTAACCATTGGGAGATAAATCGAAGGCTTGCTACTGTTCCTAGTGCAATTTCATAATAATAGGAATCTGTATTTGTGAAGTGTTAGATTGCGCACATCCTCCAATTTGGGAAAGATAATATTGCTTTCAGACGACATAATGTTTGTGTTTGAGGACAAATATAGATAAATGTAAATTACAAACCAAATATAGAAATAAGACTTGATAATTTAAAGGCATAAATCACGCTAGAACAGTAAATGCTGCTCAAGTGAGAAAAAAAAAAATCAAGAGAATGAATGCCCTTGTTTTAAAAGGTATATTTTAATATCACACAACGTTTTATTGTCACTTTTCAAAGCAACTCTCACAAAATAGATGGACTGCATCTTGTCCTCAGTCTCCTTCAAATTGCTAAGATTTCACATAAATGTTTCTTAGGCCTTGCGTGAGAACAAAACTAGTTGTGGATGAATCTGCACAGTCATGTGTGTATACAGTATACACTGCATGTAAATCCTAATGGCAAACACTGTCAACAAATGTGTGTATGTCTTTAGTAGGGCATGTTTTACAGCTGTTTGTCTCTCCACTCTCTGATCACAGACACTCGACCGCAGCTGTGAAGTATCCATCACGTTTCAAAGTAATGGAGGCCCGGTTCTGCTTAATTTCACCAGCTGGGAGGTGTTGATTGGGCCTTTTTTGGGTAAGTGAGCAAAAAACGGCTCCACTAAAGCTGATAAATGCAATAGGAGACGGAAGGATTACCAGTCAAACGGAGTGAAACCAGCTTTCGCTGTTATGGAAGCAAAAGCATGCCTCATTTGTGTCCCACGACATGTGATTCAGTTACTGTTACAATTCTGCAATCACACAGAATCACTTTTTTCCCCACAGAGACACACACTTGCCATTCCAGCACAACTGGATATCAATCAAAATGTATCACTATGAATATTCTTGGCATTATTGTGTTAGAATTCACAGATACCCAGGTCGTCTTTAAACGCGATGTGCTTCTTTGTTAGGACAGCACCACACTGAGCTCCTGTATGCTGCTGTGAGTGAGATCTTCATTAGAAACCTTGAGCCCTTCACCAGGATCTGTGCCAGGTACTCGGTCTAACAGCCAAACATGTTGATAATTAAACCCCTGTAATCGAGAGGTGTTATCACAACAATTAACAGCAAAAATGTGAGGGTATGAGCGAGAGTCTCAGAACGTGTGGCTTTGTACGCAGTTCCTCCCTTTTTTTAATTTGATGGAAAGGTTTTACCTTCACTCTAATCCTTCGGCTATTTGTTTAAGTGCCGAATTATCTGTGCGTTTTTGTTTTGAGTGTACATTTTGCGCAGTATTCCTCTATCAAACCATCTTGGGAGGGATTTGATGTGGGGGAAAGCGTACGAAAACATAATTTCTCTTCCCGTCTTTTTTCCTGAAAGCACATTTGTCTCTCTCCTACATTCCCTAATTCTCCAGACGTGTTCCAACCGTTCTCTTTTTTCGCCTCTCCCTCCCCAAAGTTGGCTTCCTCTGCCCTCGTTCCTAGGCATCAGCTGAAGACCCAGCAAGGCCCCCATACACAATGAGCTTTAATTGGGTTAAGTTTGTCCGCCACAGATAACATTTCTCTTTCTGTGGAGAATAAAACAAATTGCTGGCACTAATGGCACTGTTTAATGTAGCTCTTTTTATTATGGATGGAGGAAATTAGGAGGAGACTCCCAACAGAGAGCTGATGTCGTGGGAGTGAGTGCATTGTTGCAGCTCATCAGAAAAGTGTTTTTGCTGGAGCGCCGGCCTCCCTGCCGCCGTTGCTCATCTCTCTCTCTCGCTAAGCCCTTTCATGTGCCCTTTTGAAAACACGGCCGTGTACCTAAGAATTGGAGCGTTAAAGCATATAGCCTGTGCGATCTGACATGATCGGGCCCCGCGTTTGCCGCCATGTGTTCCGAACCTGTTCTCCGTCCGCTGTTTTTTATGCTTTAATGCCCTAAGTCCATAAAGCTGGTGTTTCTTTGTGTAAGTCTGGGGCAAGAGCCAGGGAAACGGGGGCTGGAGGGGGGCTTGTTATTGAGGTTTTGGCACAAGACACGTTAAGCCTAAAAGCCTGAAATTTGTTCTGCATTGCTTTCGTTTCTGAAGAGGGTCCCCCTTTTTCAAGTCAGACGTCTCACTGCAGCAAGCTAATGGGATGCGAGGACAGATGCACACCCTGGCATTTAACACGCCAACACCTGAGAGTGTTTGGAAGACAATCAGCAGTAAAAATGTAATGTTCAATCTGGATTTTTATGGTAGCTAATCAGGACTGATGAAGTAGAGGGTACATTAAAGTGCAGCCGAGCGGTCAGCCCCAATCTGAGTTTCTGCTCTCCACCTCTCAGTCGTGTGCCCATGTGCACTCGGCATCAGCACGGCTGTCTGGGTCCGGGGTCACTGTAACAAACAAAACGTGCTGTTTTAAGTGCCGCGCTGTCCTTATATGGACAATTAGGCAGCATATTTTAGCAATCCTATATTTTGCTGATGTACACGTTGAGACAATTAAAAGCTTCTGGCAATGCTTTCCTGACATTTTTTGCTTTCATAATAGATTCTATCAGGTCAGGTCACCGCAGCTCGGTCCCGAAAGTAAAACCCGAATCGAAGGAAGCTAATAAAATGACACATTTTTTTGGGCTCTGCTTCAGATCCATTAGCTACAAAAGCATTTGTATTTTCAACCTCCTTGTACGGATTGACAGAAGTGACACCGTGAGCGTGCGCCTCTCCTGTACTTTGTTAACGAGACAAAAGAGTGTTGGCTTTGCAGTATTTAAATCAGTTATGTCTAATTATTTCATACAAAAATAGCCTATCTAGGGCAAAACCAATGAGATGTAACATTGTCTGTGGAGGGGGGACCTGGAGGAGTTGGCGTGAGTTCAGCTGAACAGAACAGAACAGAGAGAATACACTGTAGGCAACATAAATATAACATGAACTCTCCAGGCTTGTGACAGTACAATGGGGGAGTGTTTAAGGGTGCTTTCTGGGTCCACACTGTCCAATGGATGATAGTCGCATAAGAATAGCAGCATACCTAGGTACGGTGAGAAAGGAGACGGATGAGAGAAAGGACAAAACGCTGTTGAGCTATTGCTAAATTATGAATAATCGTCGCATGAATAATGTAAGGGCATCAATCTACCACCGTCCCTGCTGCATGAAGGAAAATACTAGCCAATACGGAGGCCATTTCAATTCAGTTAGCAGTGAAATGAAGTGTTGCAAATGCCTCCGTCCTTATAATGTCCAATGAGAGATTTGCTTCCTCTTCTAAACATTCAAAATTTTCAAATCGCATGCAGTCATCCAAGCTCAAAAAATGATTTGCCACTCATTAAAATCGTCCTAAAATAGCAACGGCGTCTATTCCAAACAGGACCACCGCATTTGCAGTTCACACCTCTTTTTCTCCAGTGTCTTAATTAATTTCATCCTCATGTCTTGTAAGTCTTATTCTGAACTGTTCATTGTGGCACAAGAAAAATGCAAATCCGTAAAAAGATGACAGAGGGTGTAATCGCATGCTATGTGATTTCACAATGCCACTCTTTCAAACCATTCATGTCTCGGCTGTCCTTGACCCTTAAGGAGCTTGTAATGTGAGCTATTTTCCTCCTTTGAATTTATCCAAAGGGACCACTGCGGTGAGCTTTCGCTCCTTCGTGCCAGCGGCCTCTCTCTGGGACACCAGAAGCCAATTTAAATGCAGTCTCCAGGCGTGCGCTCAGACGAGACAAGAGGGGCCCCGGTCCACCGCAGGGGGTCAATTTTAAAGGCCGCTCTGTGGCTCCGCGGGGTGCCTGGCTCAATCTGCAGGATATACCACTGACCGAGACAGGGTGCCCACCATGTTATCCATGACAACGGTTGAGCAGCTCCGGCGCGCTGCGTGTGATTTTGACCATTTCTTAGGTTGATTTTTGCACAAATTTGCACATTCTGCGACTGCGCTTCGGCAGTACACGCAGACGCCAGACAGACGCTGTGGGGACTAAAAATACTGTCGAAAAGGCCTAATCCTGCCAAAAAGAATGCAACAAGGATCCTAGGAAAAGGGGTTAAAAGTTAATTAAAACATATCCCATAATACCAATGAAAATAAAACAACACATCTGATAATATAAAACATTATTTGCATATGCAGATGTTTTTCAAAAATAAAATGCACGCACTTGATGTTGCAAAGGCTAAACACTTTTTTTTTTTTAACTCCATTACAAATCTGATCTGTTTACTCACCCTGTTGTTGTTTTTGTAAAACTTTCTTTTTCTCAGTCACCATTCACTTTCATTGTATGGGGGGAAAAAGAGATGCAACGAAAGTTAATGGTGACTGAGGCTGTCAGACCTTAACATACAGCCTAACACCTTTTGTGTTGAGCAGAAGGAAGAAAGAAAGTCAAACCGGTTTGGAACAACGTTAAATGATGACACTGTTTTTATTTTTGGCTGAGCTGAACTATCCCGTCAATCTTATTCGTTTAAACGCAGATAAACGTGTTGCAAAGGCGACGTAGAAATGATAAATGTTCAAAACAAACTCCCCAAATAGTCAAAATGTCATCGTATCCAATCGTCAGTTAAACGCTGGAGTGAACCCGAGACGATGGCACCAGTACAAGGAGCGCAAAAAGCGAATCCAGTCCGTCTTTTTTCTTGCACGCTGCAGAGTTTCCTCGAAGCTCCGTGTTTTGGCCCCGATCCGTGCTCCAAGTTAAGCTGTAGTTTCCATGGCTGACCATGGTTTGGTGCTGTTGGCTCTCTCTGTCTGCTCAACCCAGGCTGTGCGGAGCTCCCTGCGGGATCAGAGCGCTCCCCCGCCGGGACCCTACTCTCACATCCTCCTGCTGGGACACGGCTACATTTCCAGCCAAGCCTGGCTTTATTATGTGTGTCTGCGCTGCAGCCCCGCCAGCAGTCGGATCGGGAGGCGGAGGGAAGACCAGAGTCAGGACAAAGAAAAAGGGAGAGAGAGGCTAGCGACTAGAAATATTTACGGCTTTTAGTACGATAAAGAAGAAGAAGAAGAAAAATCCGCTCAGGTGAAAATGCTGCGTAAAATGCCATTGAGAGTGGCACCTTCGGAAAAATAACAGCGAAGGAGGGCGGTTCGGCGGGATCACAACGAAAAGAGACAGTTGCGACAACTGCAAAAAGGAGGAAAAACATTGCGAATCAATTCCGAAACACCGTCGAAGTGGCTTTTGCACATTATCGGCAAGTATTGTCGCCTCTCGCCACTGATCAGGTGTAATTTGGGCACGCTCCGCTTCTTCAAACTCTGAGCGCGCGTGCCCGGTCCGCCGTTACGGAGGAACAAAAGAGCGTTCGCTTCTCGAGCACGGGAAAAGCCGCAAGTTATTCGTTAAATCTACAGGTTGGAGAAGTTCAATCATTGGAATATCAGTTTCCATTGCCGTAGGCCTACTCTCTCTTCCTTTGAACGCTTCTGGACTAGCGAGACTGAAGTTGCCGCATTGCAACAGGCAAAGTGAAGAAATCTCCCAAGTATCAGCGCGTGACCTGTCAATATTTCTCGGAGAGGACAAGATACCCGTTAAAGAAAGTAAAATATTGTTGTTAACACGGAGATGTCTAGACGCAAGCAGGCCAAACCGCGCTCCGTTAAAGGTAAGCGTTAAGCGTTTTATGTTGGTATACGACAGGGAACAACTCACATGACCAATGAGATTTCATGGGTAAAAGTGGCGGGGATTGTGAAATTTATCGATTTAATGTGTTTGCTTTCAGTAGTGACATTATGTTCAGAGACTTTAAGGAGGCGTTTTGACATTGAAAGATAATTAAGAAACGAAACACTTGCATTTTGATGCCAGGTGCCACCAGGTCTTGTGTTTGGCAGTACAAGTTATCTCTTACAGGGAAGGTGCTGTACCTGGACGATTAGAAATGGTGCTTGAGTTTATTTTAGGTTATTTATTCATATTATTAGTATTTTAAATGGTATTTAAGCAATTTTATTAATTTATATTTATTTTTGTAAATAAACATTACTTTATACTCCTAAGTATTATTATATACATGTTTTGTTAAATTATTAAATGTTAACTTTTTTGTTTGTTTAATTTTTTAAATGTAAAAATAATATATATATATTTTTAATCAATAATACTGCTACTGCTCATAAAATAGACCTTGAAATAAGTGTATTTCCATTTTGTCCTCTTTGTGGAAATCCTAAATATTCTGAGATGTTTTTTCAACTCAATTTAGAAACCCCCCTCTCAGTCTGTAGTAGTATTGTGAATGGAATTTGATTCTCTATAGATCTCAGTTTGGTGTCCTTTGCTGTTTATTGTCTTGAATTTATTCCCGGTTGTGACTTTGACATGGCAGAATCAGTCACACACAGTCTCATCTCATTCACGCCCCTCCTACAAGACTCAACACTCACAGGCAGGTGAATTTAGGAGCACTAAGGCCTTCTGCTATTTTGTCTTGTCCATCAGCAATGTACGGCAGATATTGTGCTGCCGGTCGAGATATCACTTGGCACCCTCACCCCAATAGAAACCAGATGGGCTTTCGGGTGACCATGTGGCCCATATTAGTACCCCTTCCCCCAAATAATAACCAGTTTTTTGTTTTAATTAACAGCCGCAATCTGCAGAGGTTCATCAAGAGAGAAGAAAATGGTTGTAAGTTTACATAGAGTGTAAGAGGATAATATTCATGTCGGTTGAACTGGAAATACAGCGTGTTAAGTATCTGTTATTGTCACAGATATTTAACATTGACAGAGACTGCTGAGTGCAGATCAGTCCTAAACAATGGCGTTGAGTTGTTTAGGAGAGATAGAGATGAGAGAGAGCAGTCTTTTTGACCCTGTAATCAATAACATAATATTTTTTTTATTTTGACCAGCTTTTATTTTTTACATGCATGAAGTGAAATATTATGCAAATAAATATGCATCATCTTTTTTCTCCCCAATCATTAACTAATAATGTTTTTAGCTTGTTCTGTTTTTTTCAAGGCAACTGCAAATGAAACGTTTTGTTGTATTGCAACAAATACTATTGCAGTTTTCTATCGAGTATGCATTAGCCTGCTGCAGCACAGAGGTTTGGGGGGTAAACAGTGATTGTACTGACTCAGCGATGCACGTCAATCAGAGGCCAATTAAACATGTAAGCAAGGCTCGCTCTGTCCCTATCTCAGCCCAGCACCTTTAGCTTTGATTGCTATGCTCGGAGATTAGAACGGCACCAACAATATGAGTGGTATGCACAAAATCATTCATGTTTTTTTTTTTCTGTCCCGGTGTCTAGTGTATTGGCTCGCTCTTCCAGAGGTTAAGCTTGTTTGTCATTAATTTCTGCTTTGATATCTTAAAATCTGCAGGTGTTGTGGCTGTAGAAAACATATGCAGGCACATAGAGAGGGGGGTTCCTCAAAAAAGCGTTGCCCATTGTCACGTTAGACCAGGGATTATTTTCCAGTAACGGAAGTCATGCTCTCACATCACATTACATTAGAAACTGTGATTGCCAGTGTTATTCGCGCGCACAAGAGCGAGAGAGAGATTATTTCGAGAGGAAAAAGACAGCGAGCGTTCGTCAGAGGGGGAGAGGGAGCTGCGCTTATCAAAATATTATTTCTCTCAATTAATCCCCTTTTAATGTGTGTCTATGCACTGAGTTAGGCTGTGGCATTCCTGTTTCATATCTCCACCGTCCCCATGAGTGTTTCATGCATTATGTAGCGATGATTATTACTTAATTACACATTAATAAATCCCCTTAATTTGCAGGACATTAAGAGGGGGATGAATGCACACGACAGGAAGGGAGACAGTGAGGGCACTTATTTCAGTTTTTCTCAGTGTTGTTTACAGTCAGTCGAATCAAATTGGACATTTTATTCTACGAAAGGGAGAAAACATTCGAGTAATGCTAATCTGAAGCTCGCTGAGAATGAAATCTATTGGCATTATTCCCCCCTCTGCCCACTGACACGAGGGTCTTTTTGGGTACGTGGGTATGTGGATGGGTTTGTACCTGGTTCATGTGTTGAAATGTCGAATGCATTTAGCTCTTCCTGCAGAATACGTTATCCTTTAGCAAGTGTTTCGATAGGGAATTGGGTAATTATTCGCCGTTTTGAATGTAAATTTTCAGTTGTGCATTTCAACAACTGAGGGACTGTGGGAAGCAAGGGATTTTCATACATAGATACATGACAACAGCGAGTTGTTTTTGCAGGGACATCTAGATAACAAATAAAGTAAAATGTAATTTTCTAGTAATTTTGTAGATTTCTGAAGTGAGGTTTGAAGTTGTGGATTTTTCTGTCTTTAAAGAACACTGCTGAGATTTTCTGTTGTATGATTTCAGTGATATTAGTTTTTTTCTTGGGGAGCTGTGTTACATGTTAGAGGGTAAGAAAAGAGGCAATGAAGCTGTAATGTGCTGTTGTTGATCTTTTTTTGGTGTGTGTTTATGTAGCGGTACAGATCTCATCTTTTTACTTTCCTCCATTTCTGGAACCATCTGCTTTTAACATTAAATGGCTTTTTTATTGTCACCTAGACTTTTGGCAATGGCGCAGAAGTTTCATTGGTCAGTGGGCTGTTGTAAAATGCTGAAGTGAGTTACCATAGGGCTGCAGAGCCACAAATGAAGAGATCAGGGAACGAGAACCCCCAGTGTTCTTATGCATCCACATTTGTGTTTTTCATTTTGTGCTTTGATTGGTGTGCTGTTTTCAATTTTTTGTGCACCTAATCACTCTATTGCATCTGTTGCACATTTTCAAATAATGGTTCATTGAGAATAATAGATTTAATTTATTTTTAGTAAATATTTCCATTCACTTTTCTGTTGTAGTGCCTGAAATTTTTTTTTCAAATGTTTTCCTAATTATGTGTTTAATTAAACATTCTTTTAGTGATTTTTGTATTTTTTTAATTCAAGCTTTTTTAAGAAATGACAATAATAATCTGAAATTGAGAAAGCATTTGTTTCAGTTCTAGACTGTTTATGAGAAGAGTGTAGTATTTATTTTGTGTGTGTGTGTTGACTGTTAGAGGGTGTGATTTTGAGATAATGGGAGATGAACCACAAAATTGATTTTTATGCTCTTGCTTTTTTGTTTTCATTGACTTCACAGCATGAACAATTAGTTAAACAAGTCTAAAAGTATTTCATCAGAACCAGGAAAAAAACGTAATTGCGCACAGTTTGACAGCAGCTGAGGTCTTTTTTAATGGCTTTCTTTGGGTGTTGATGCGACTGGTATCATGATATTAAGAGGCATGCTTTTCTTCCACTCTTTAACTTTCTTTTCAAGTCAAATCGTTATACCTTTCCATATCTCGAAGCAGTGACCCCTATTGGTGTGGAGATCATGGCGTAATTCATCTGGTCTGTGATGGGAGGAAAAGGCGGGTGGGTTTGGATGTGGGTTTCTCCCCGGTGGGCAGTGTGTCTGCCAATGACAACTCCTTATCAGCAGCCTGCCTGCTAGTTTTGTGGGGAAGAATCTGTCTTAATGTAAGAGCTCATTCGTAGGCTCTGCCATTGTACCGGCTTAGCCACAAGCTTTATCAGAAGGCCTGGGCTCAGTAGCCCGGAACCGGTGCTCACTGTGGACCCGCTCCATGCCACGCTTCACTTCTAAAGAGAAGGCGTCGCTCTGACGCCCGCTGTTATTAATTCTGTTTGTGTGGTTGGCATTCCCTGTGCCCCCCTCTTCCTTCCCCACCAAGCCTGCCAGCCAAGGCTCCCCTGTCAGGCCTTCCCGGAGGATTGCGGCCGTTCTAAGATGCAGCGCTCTGGAACCCAGATTGGGCTGCTGCAGAGGGCAGATTAAAACGTGCTGGAACAACGCACAGAGAAAGAGTCTCTCAAAGCTGCTCGTACCCATGTAGATTAAACATGGCAGCCATTTTCACCTAGTCCGCCGAGAACGTCGGAGAATTTTGTCGAGAAAGCACGTCGCGGTACGTCTTAAAAGTATTCTTTTACATTTAGAAAATTAAGTTTGGTGACCAAGAATAGGAATTTGAGTGACGTTTCATACCATAAGGCTCGTTTTATAATTTGGGCCTGTCAGACTGTCGATGTTATGAGGTGGGGAGTGGGTTACTACTGCTCAAAAGTTTGGGGTCAGTAAGATTATAAAAAAAAGAAAAGAAATACATTTTATTCAGCAAGGATGCATTAAAGGAAAAATGGCAGTAAAGACATTTATAATGTTAAGATTTCTATTTCAGATAAACGCTGTTCTTTTTAAACTTTCTATTAATCAAAAATGTACCACAGTTTCCACAGAAATGTTAAGCAACTCAACTTTTTTTAAATATTGATAATAATAAGAATGTTTCTTGAGCAGCATATTAGAATAATTTATGAAGAATAAATCAGTGACACTGAAGACTAAAGTAATGGCTACTGAAAATTCAGCTTTGCTATCACAGGAATAAATTACATTTTCAAACATATTAAAATAGATTTGTTTTAATGTGTAAAAATATTTCAGAATGTTTCATTTTTTCCCCCCCCTGTATTTTCATAATAAAATGTTGCTTGTTTGAGCAAAAGATACTTCACCGACCTCAAACTTTTGAATGGTAGTTTATGTCAAAAGTTTTTATGTCAATATGTATTTGTCTGTGTGTAATTGACTGTTCCTGGTATTCAAAGATGCATTAACGCTCTCTCTACTCTTTCTCCTCTCCGGGTGGCTGCTCTACGACCCTGCCCCGTCTCGCTGGGCTGTACATTAACATAAGGAAAGGGGGCAATTAAGCCCACTCTCTACACCTGGCTGATGCATATATTTATTGGCCTGTCTCCCTGCTGGACAGGCTTCAGGCCTTGGTCTCAGCTTTTTGGGGTGGTGATTGAAGGGCTGCAGAGGTCATTAATGAGGAGTGCTTGTGCTGGTTTGACCCCTGCTGTGCCCCCCAGAGTCCCTCTGACCCTTCACCAGGTCATCTGGTCTCCCATGGCAGAGCGCTCAGGGAGCCATCCTAGACCAGTGAAGGACTGGTATAGCTGGAGGTGAAATGTTTCTCTGTGTGTGTGTGTGAGAGTGTGCATGCATGTGCCCACGCACTGAGAAATCTCTTGAACGCTTGTGGCTCTCTCCAGAGCTGAACCTATCGATTTCACAAGGCCTAAAAAAGTTTTCTAGCAGCAAGAACAAAACCGCTAAAACAAAGATACGCTTACAGAGTTGAGTAGCCTTGCCCTTTCAAACACAGATGGAGTTTGACTCCTCAAAACGAAACTTTTGAGTAATTTGCAGAGTTCATCCAATGTCAGAATGTCTGGCTGTACCTAGTTTCAGATCTTCTAGACAATTATGTCGGCGAATAAAGAGGCGTAATTAATTTGGCAGAAAGATAAAAGACGACTCTGACCCTTCACTTATCAATTAAAGTAACTAGTTTTAAAAATACAGACATGGCTAATGATAACAAAGCGGCGCTTGTCAGTCTGCTGTTTCGTCACGGGCAGATTATGTGTGCGAACCATGGGTCTCTGAGTTGGGTTAGTAATGCCTTGATAAATTGATTTTAAGGCGTGAAGCTTCTTCGCTTTATCCTGAGGCTAGTCTGGAACCTAGCATAGAAGCCTTTTTGGCTTAGAAAGAATTAGCCTCCATTGTAAAAGACCCTCGGTTCTTCTAGCCCGCCTGACTCCAGAGAAAGACGAGCCCTTGATCCTGGAGTCAGACGTGTTTTCCTTATTTTTCTTCATCTAATTCCCCGTCAAACAGCAAGTCCCCCCCCCCCCCCCCCCCCCCCGCCCGGGGGGGGAATATGAAAGTGAAAGTGACGTGACATGTGGCGAAGTATGGTGACCCATACTCTGAATTAGTGCTCTGCATTTATCCCATCCAAAGTGCACACACACAGCAGTGAACACACACACCGTGAACACACCCGGAGCAGTGGGCAGCCATCTTTTTTTTTTGCTGCGACACCCGGGGAGCAGTTGGGGGTTTGGTGCCTTGCTCAAGGGTACCTCAGTCGTGGTATTGAAGGTGGGAGAGAGCGCTGTACATTCACTCCCCCCACCCACAATCCCTGCCAGTCCGACTCTCTAACCATTAGGCCACGACTTCCCCCACAGCATGGCACAGCCACAATATAAATAAAAAATGGCACTTCATATCAAAAAACATGTTTAAAGTAACAAGAAAGTGGAGAAATTGGATGATTTCGACTTAAACCTGTGTCCCTGAGTGCACAACGGCTCTTACGTGTCGCAAACACATGCGCCACCCACTGCGCCATGGCTCTCACAGGTTTGTTATTTCTAAAAGTAGTAATTTCCCCCCCAAATCTGTGTTTTAGATGGTTTGTTAGAGTATGTGAGAGTTTTATGGTGCTTATCTGGGAGTGTTGTGTCAAGAGTGATGACTCGGGCCACATTTATGGAGGTGTGTAGAAGCAAATTCACATCTACCTCTCTGCCAGCACACACACGACGGATCTGCATTTCAATGAAGCTGACATGTGTATGTTTGTGTTAGAGCACTGCCAGAGAGATGGAATTCACTCCAAACTGTGTCAAAACACTCGCCATATCCAAACCAAATCAGTTAACCTTATGTTATATCTTGTCGGCTTAGTCCCCAGGTAAAGTTCTCCATGCTACAGCCACAGCGTGTATTTAATCATCCATCTGCCGGTGCTCAGACATGTGTGTGTGTGTGTGTGTGTGTGTGTGTGTGTGTGTACGCCGTGGGCTGCTTTGATAGGTGTGTATCTGTGTTGTTGTGGTTGAATGGGATGATGATGGGGAAGAGAGTCTCTTTCAGCTACTGCAAAACAAAAAAAAATCCAGGGCCAAGAGAAGTGCGCAGAAATTATTAACCATCCACACACTTGTGCTCCCAATTCTTCTTTATTCTCTCTTTCCTGCTCAGCTTCTCTCGCCTAATAAATGCTTCATGTCACCATCAAACAGGGCCCGACTTGCTCCAGGAGAGGCAGAGAGAGGGAGCGGAAAGAAAGAGAATTGGAGATCGTGGGGCGTGGGGGTTGTGTACTGTGGGGGCCTTAGTGTTGATGGATGGATGGATAGATGGATGGCTGGATGGACAGATGTTAAAAATGTAAAGTTTTGACCTGTTCTGTAGTGATGGACAGGGGACCAGGCTGTCCGATTCTCTTTCTTCTATCTGGATCCAGCTCGGTCATTAAACTCTGATAAAATCCAATATCAGAGGTTTTGCACCACACTATCTTGAGGCAAAGTGTAAAACGCAATACTTTACACATTGGTACTGGAGTAATCAATCCGTAATTGGTTGGAACACTTTAGTCCAAGTATGTCGCACTCATTAAGTGTTATTTTATGACTTCTTTTATTGACAGTAACAGAAGTAACAGTGCGTTACATAATCACAATTAGCATGTTGAAAAGGGTTATAGTATTTTTTCCATACAGTGGAAGTAAATGGCTACGTCAACTGTTTGGATACCAGCATTTTTCTAAATATTTTGTTTGGTGTTCAAAAAAAGAAAGAAATTCATAGAGGTTTGGAATGACATTAGGGTGAGTAAATGATGACAGAATTTTCAATATTTTTGGGTGAACTACCCCTTTAATTTATTATCTAACAAATGCAAATGAAAAACTCTCCCTTCCTTATAATGTACAAGTGATTTTCATTCAAATTTACTTGTTTTGCCTAATAATCTAACGCTAACCTTTCATAAGTAACTAGTGTAATTAAATCTCTACATATTTAATTGACCATTATTTGCACTAAATGTATACTATCTATTTATATAATTTAAATAAATAGTATTTCATAGAATGTTCTACATTAGAAATTATTCAATCTATTTGTTTAGTAACTCTCAGTAAAAAGTAATAATGTAACTTTACTTTTAAAAGTATTGTTCACCTGCACCGCTTGTATTTATCTATGTCTTGAGACCGAGTTCTTTAAAAATTCTCATATACTAGAAAGGAAGATCCTTGAGCTCAAGGACTGAGCGTTATCCCCCCGACACACACACTTTCTTTCTATATCTTATGGTCATGTTCCATAATAAGGGTCACTGTAAGTGTGGGTAGAGTTCATTTAATAAGAACCCCTCCCACAAAATCCCCATACACAAACAAACATGCACTGGCATGGTCTCCGGCGGGCTAAACAAACAGTAGAAGGGTCTCGGAAGGAGCGTGATTGCAGAGTTAATCTGTCCTCTAGTGATGCAGGCCGGCCGCAAAGCTCCTTCAGAGAGGGACACATTGTAATGCCTAATCAAGTCTGTATCAAACTAAATAATGTTGTAGCGTGAAATTGGAAGCCGAAGTCAAAAAGCACTCCCCAGCCTGTACTACAGGATAAGGCAATTAAGACTCTCTCTCTCTCTTTTTCTCTCTCTCATTCTTTCTGTCTCCTGAGCAGTCAGGCTGTACTCTTACGTCTTTGTGTGGAACAGCCCTGTTCTATTTCTCCCTCCTGTTCGGTTGATGGTATTGTTGGTGGTGTACTGGGACCATCTATTTTTGGAGGGTCCCGAAGGCGCTGTGATCCAGGGAGGCCGTCCTCCTCCTAGGTCAGGGGCATTCGGCACGGGGCCCTCCACCTGCCAGAGGGTGTAAAGCAGGCATTTTGGTCGTTTTGTCTCCTTGAGTACTCTACAGATAAATCAATGGAGTACTCGGGGATCTGCGCTGTTGTGCATTGTTGGTCTATGAGCAAATGCGTCAGAAGGATGTCTTTAGCAAAATGTTATGCTGTTTTTTTTTTTTTTACCCACATGGCATGTCAAGTTAAAATGCTTCTTTAAAATATAAATTTTTTAGTAAAAACACATCACAATACCTCTGTATTCTGTTCCGTTTAGTTGCTCACCATCTAGATGAGTGAAAACATCCTAATTCTTGCAATTTTGCGATGCAGCCTTGAACTAAGTCAATGTCTACAGATATTTCCTTCAAAGGCCAAATTTTCCAATTTTTTTCTAATTTGAGGAAGTCCGAAGATCTAACTGTGAATAGTTCTATCTTTATATTTTCACTTTAATGGGACCCCAATATATTTGCACTTTAATGGATTTCACCCCAAAATGTAGTAGTGATGTAACGATTACCAGTTTGACGATAAATCATGATAAAATTCCCCACTGTTAGTATTACCGTTTCATCTTTTAATTATCATTAAAACCATATTAGCTTACCGCGATTTGAGCAACTCGCGATAAATAAATACTGTCCAGCATAAAGCACAGTTTTAAGTAACAGTCTCACGTGCACACAGCACGCAGAGTAGTTTCGTTTTGAGTGAAAACAGGGCGGAAAAGCTGGGAGGTTTTAAAAGAGTGCTAAGGGAATTATACAAATGAATATATGAATGAATTAATTATATGATTGTACCTCTGAAGGCTCTGACTGTCTTCAGAAACGATTCGATGGCATTTTGTTTTCATCTTCGCTCTGTAATACCTAAAGGAAGTGTTCTTAATCGCAATACTGCTTTGTCCACGGAGGTTACAGGAAACGGCTCTAATTAAACTTCTCCATAAGTGCCACCTAGTGTCAGAGAGTGGATTTACAGAGACTTATATTTACATTCAGCCCGTGTGCAGTTTCTGTCTGGCCAAAAACGGACCGAATTTGCATGCCCTGCTGTAAATTTTGGCCGGTTGATGAAAAACAAGCTTATGTGGATTCTACACATTTAAACAATTCAGATAAGTTATCTAGAATTATTTATGGAGCAGATAAAATACATATAATCATTTATTAATCAATTATCATTTTTACTTATATCCTTTCTTTATTTAAAGGCTGAAATGTGAAGTTTACCTTTTTATGAAACTTTTTCAAAGCTTTATTTGAACATTTACATTAGATATTTCAACATGCTATAAACTGTTGTCAGTCAAGTTGTCATTTAAAATCCGAACATCATTGATAATGTTATTGTTTTAGTGATCATGCAAACAAAAAGTCATTTTATTTGTTGTTTGTTGATTTTTAAATATAAAACTTGGTGAAGTGATTTATGTGTCGGTACTTTTTGAACATCTCCAGCACATTTTAACAATACCGTGATAATACTGATAAACGTGGTAATTTTGGTCACTATAATCGTGATAAGAAATTTTCATACCGTTACATCCCTAAAATGTAGTAAATTGTCATCATCATTTATTTACCCTCATATTACTCCAAAACTGTATGACTTTCTTTCGTGGCACATAAAAAGATGGGTCACAAAATGTTTTTTTTTTTTGTCCATACAGTGGAAGTCCAATGGGGTCCAATGTTTTCTCCTCCTTCAAAAAGTCTTCTTTTTGTGTTTCTTAGAAGAAAGTTAGTCATGCAGGCTTGGAACGATATGAGGTTAGTAAAAGACTGAAGTAAAAGACAGAATTTTCATATTTGGGTCAACTATTCCTTTAAGTTTGACATGCAAATTAAGGCTGAACACCCTTAATAGCATTAATATAATATTTTGAGATTTTAAGGGCAACTCTTATAAGCTTTTAAGAAACTGAGGAAAAACAAGATCTGCTAAAGCCCAAATATTTGACAGTATCAACCCACACAAAACTGATTTAATGATATTCAGGATTGAGAATGCGGACTCTTCTCTTAATTTTCTCTTAATTCTCTTTTCTTATTTTTTTCCTTCAGATTTTAAGAAAATCAGACAATATATATTGTGCACGTGAACCTAAAACTGTTGTTAGTCCATAGTTATTTGCACAAACAGATCTGATTGTATAAGACATGACCAAATATGTACACCTAAACTGCTGATTTATGCACTTTTTTGTGTATAAGGCAGCACAGCAATTTTATCTTGATTTAATCAATAAGGAGGGTCATATAAAAATGATAGACGTGCAGGATTTGGCCCGCGGGCACAAAAATGGTCACAAATTGCTGTCTGATGAACTGCTGAAAATAATGCAGTAACCAGTCAAAGCTGAAAATTTGATTCCTTTATGGCCTGTTTAGATGTAGTTGTTGAATTTTAATTGGTTTCAAAATGTTTTGAAATTTGAAAGTCCAGTGATGGAATTATTGTGCTTGCATGATAGTCCATTGTGGTTACTTTCGAATTCTAATGGCCATTCTTAGTGTAAAAGGTGATTTTAGATAAGGTGGGAGGTGTGTGGCAGTTTCGGGCTTTGCCATTGCCGTCCCCATCGCAGCCGCCCACCCGTCCCGTCCCCGTTTGATGGCATCATGGCGGGAAGAACGTGATTATGGTGCTCTCCCTAGCGAGCAGCGATCTGAACCTCGTGTCACAGTCGCTGACAGCCCCACACAGCCGACGGGATTTAATCACGTCTGCTCTCCCTCCATGTTCTCTCTTTTCCTCATTCGCTTTATATCGCTCAGACTCGGCTTCTCTCTGCCTTCCTCGATCCTTCTCTCTCTCTCTCTCTCTCTACACAGGTATATTGGAAACATTTTTCCTCTTGTCTTTGACAGGTGAGACAGATGAAAAACAAATTTCAGATCCGATCTGAGCGCCCCTTTAATCTTTGACTATGTTTTCTTCTAGTGAACACCGAAGCTCCGCCATGCTCTTAACGTGTGTATGTGATGCCATTGTGGTTTACGTTTTTCTTGAATCTTTGAGTTGGAGAATGTGCCTGGGTGCGTTTCTAAGCAGATTTGTGCCTCTGAATGTGTGTTTATGAGAGTGAGTGTGTTTAGAGTCAAAGAGTGTCAAGGTAAATGTATAAACTTCAGTGTTCTGCACTGTGTTGAAAGGCAGAATTGTGGTAAACTGATAAGACCCTGACTGCATCTTTCACTGTGTGTGTGTGAGAGAGAGAGAGGAATGCAGAGGAAGAAGGAGAGTTGACACTTGCACCCAGGGCTTTCCTCAGGAAACGGCTGCTGACGGCCTTTAGCCAGAACCTCGCATCGCACGGCCAGGAATGTGCCATGTGTGCGGCGAGGAGGGAGGAGTGTGAGAGACAAAGAATGTGTCTACGTGTGTGACTGTCTTTTTTTTTTTATGTTTGTGTCTTCTTGCTGGTAAATGCTATGATTTGGACTGGCATCACGGTGGAGGGTGTAATTTCTGGGTCACTTGTGGTGAAAAATTGTAAATGTAAAGATTAGTTTTAAACAGGTCTCCCAAACACTCCCATGCCATTCTGCCACACTGTTTTCCAGTGTGTGACCCTTTCTTTCTTTCTTTCTTTCTTTCTTTCTTTCTTTCTGTTTGAAAGTTTGAACTGGTTATTATATACGTTAAGGTAATGTTGCTGTGTAGGGTCATTCAAACATAGTATTGTTTTGAGAGTGTTTTAACCCACCATAGTCATTTCTGTTCATTAAACTCTGATAGGAGAAAGTGTTTTAACATCAAAAAATGACACAAATCATTTTTAAGATAAATGTTTTGCTTTCAAGGCTGTGACTGAATAGATATTGTCAGATTACGCTAGAACATGTTGTATTTGCGCTTCTCTGTGCGGCATTTGTTTGTCTGTCTCATCTTCATCTTCCGTCACATCAGAGGTGTTGTGGATCTCTAGTTGGCTCTTGTAAAAACATCAAAGTTACCCTCACTTCAAGCATTCTCGCAAACATGCAGCACACCTTAACGTATGTGAAGGAGATACAAAGAAAGAAAAAGCATAGAGAAATAGAAAGTACAACTCTATGAGTCTCTTCTGACCCGAGCCATCCAAGTTCTCCCAAGAGCACAAAAACTCAGGAAGACAACACAAGAGCTCTTGCCATCCTCCCACTCTTGTATCTGCTCTCTTTTTTCCCTGTACACCATTTCCTTCTTTTACAGTGTTGACTTCCTGTCCCTTAGTCCTCTAGATTTCATTGTTTAGATTTACTGGTTAGGGTCATATGATGGATGTGTTATGAACACAAAAAGCGCTGTCTGAAATAAGCAGTCTACATAACATCGAAATAATTTGTACTTTATATTTTTCATTTATTTTAGCTATTAAAAAAATAAAAAATAAATTCCAGCATCTCGAGCCGTAGATATGTTTTTGAACCATTCATTCATTTTTTTCCAGTGCAGTATATTATTGTGTTAGAATTAATTTCAAATAACTTTAATTGTTTTTAAACAGCCAGTAAATGTAGAACTGTGTTAGGTCGATTTAAATATGTGCCTAGTGTCACCATATGTGTTTTTAAAAGCAAGAGGCTGGACTCTTCTGCATTTTTAGAGTGATGTAGTGGTGAGCCTTTGGTTTGGGTCCAGTCAGTCCTCATTGTGTCCCTTTGCCATGTAAGCCTCGGTTTTCTCCCCCCCCCCCCCTTACCGTTTTTGGCCAGTGCTGCTGGTTTGTGTTTTTAAGGCCATTTTGTGCAGCGGAGCAGTTTCAGTGCTGATAAAAGTATTTGGTTAATCAGCTTCCCTCGCCGTCCCTCAGCCTAGGTTTGGAGGGCAGGCTATTGAAGTTGAAGCCCCTGTGGGAAAAGCCCAGGCTGAGAGATTGGCATGGTGCGCTACCAATGTTTGACCTGCGAGATACAGCTGGCAGCCAATGCATTCGGACTGCGAGGGTCTGAGGGCGAGGCTGTCAGCTGTGTCCCGTCCAGAAGGAAATGCCTGTACCGCCCTCACGGGCCGACCTCCAAAGCCTGATTGGACACAGTGACCCAGTTGAGCGATAAGTGCCCAGCAAAACTCCCGCTGTCCACGCTTCCGTGCTGCGCTCGGGGAATACTCATCCCTGTCACTCCATCTCTGCTGTCATTCCACTGCAACTGGAGTGTGTGTGTGTTTTCAGGGGCGGAGCTGTCACAGAATCCGGCCCGCATTCAAAACAGTTCTGGCTACAGGGAAGGAGTGAAAGAGAGACATAGACATATTGAGGAAACGGGCTCCTCCTACTGCTGTCAATGCTGGTGTGTCGGTGACAAATGGCTGCCTGAGTGTAAATATTTTTTTTTATGCCACATCTCTCATTGTCAGGATGGCAGTAGTTGTTTAGATGGTGATATTTTGTAGGTGTGGAAATCAGCAGGGATCTGGCGATACAATATTGCAGTATATTGATATGCGGAAATATGACTCTTCGTGTTTAGTTTATAATTGCAATTCAAACTTGCAAAAAATCTTTTACTCATTTCTTATCAGAGGCGGACAGTAACTAAGTACATTTACTTGAGTATTGTACTTGAGTATCTTTACCTTACTTGAGTATTATTATGTTTTCTGGGAACTTATGACTTTAACTTCACTACATTTGAAAGACAAATATTGTACTTTTCACTCCACTACAAAGTTGCTTCAGAAGTATTGCGAGTATTACTGGTACATACAACAATAATAAAACAGTGCATTGACATAAAAAAGGAAATTTACTTTTAAAAGCAAGTACTTCTGTACTTTTACTCAAGTAAAAATCTGTCTTTACAACTTTTACTTGTAATAGAGTAATATTTGACCAGCAGTATCTGTACTTTCACTCAAGTAATGGAGTTGAGTATTTTGTCCGCCTCTGTTTCTTATTCATTTTCAGAAAGACTATACTTTTTTTTTTTCTTTTACTCATTTCTCATTAATTTTCAGAGAGCCTATACATTTTTTTTTTTCAAATTATAGGCTTATTTATACTAGTGCTGGGAAACGATTAATCATGATTAATCGCATCCAAAATAAAAGTTTTTGTTTATATAATGTGTGTGTACTGTGTATATTTATTATGTATATATAAAGAGACACACATACAGTATATATTTTGAAAATAGTTACATGTATATATTTATTCACATAATTACTATTATATGTAAATATATTTAAATTAATATATAGTCATAACATTTTTCTTAAATATATACTTGCATGTGTATATTTATATAATAAATATACACAGTACACACAAATATTATGTACACAAAACTTTTATTTTGGATGCGATTAATCGCGATTAATCGTTTACCAGCACTAATTTATACTTTGAAATGTTATTTGATTTATACATTTATTTTAAATAATAGACTTATTCATAAAGTATAATTTAAACTTTAAACTTATGTATTGATTATAGATTTCAGTTATAGATTTATTTAATGTTTTAGCTATATATCTAGCTCAATCTAACTTTGCGTTTGTCTCATCTTTTCAGTTACTTTTTTACTTTCTCTCCCCAAGCCCCCCCCCAAATAATAATGTGAAAATATGTGAATAATGTGGAAAATAATGTGAAAAATGTGTCCATTTTTGGCTTCACAATACTAGGTTGGCTATTGCCAAATGCCTCGCAGTACAAAACACATCATACGACATTTGCCAATAAAGTATTATGAGGTAAAATATCACTAGATTTAAAATCGATACTATGAAATATTGATTTTTATAGTTTTTCCCCTCCTCGCCTCTAATATTGTATGGCTTTCAGACCTGATGCAGCAGAAATGTTGCAGTAATTCTGCAGCAATGAGTGTTACTACCTGCAACCATTGCTGAGGTCCAGCGGACTATATTGTGCTTATCGCTGTAGTAAACACACATTAATATCATACTCTATACAGAATGAGCAGTACATTTCAGCTCAAGGTATTTGTGTATGTGCTGCAGCCACCGTTTGTGTGTATGTGTGTCCGTTTTCCGTGTAGTTGAGTCCCCTCTTTTGAATGGCTTCATACCGCTGTGTCTGGGTATTGATCTTCGGTGGTTGCCTGTGATGTGTGTAGTGCTTACAGGAAAGAGCATATGTATTTTTATATGCGTGTTGGCAGGAGTGAATTGCACCATTCAGAGAGCAGGCCTATGAACGGGGCTCTCTTGGGTGTGTTTGTGCCCGCGTGTGTTTGAGTAAGTGCATGGGCTTCTTTTAGCGTGCTTGCCTCTCTCCGATCGTGTGTGTGTATGTGTGTGTGTGTGTGTGTGTGTGCATGCTCTGGCTCAGGTACGCCTCCCCCCTCTGTGCTGCAGCAAGATGACGGTGTCTCTGGAGGTCTGCAGGCCAGCGTCTGGAGACACAGCCGTGCGTGTTCCCGTCATTCTCCCTGCTATTAAAAGCTATTAAGCCATGCAGAACAAGTCAGGCTTTTATCTATTATTAATTATCTGGAAATGAAAGACACTCTGCCTCTCCTTCTACCGCTCTCCCTCTCTCCTTCATGGCGAGACTGTTCGTCAGTATAGGATGACCGTTAAGGCGTCATTAACCCAGAAACATGGCAGTGATGGACAGCATGCTGGATCTCTTCATTTATAATGTGTTTTTCTCCGTCCCGGAGAACGTGGGCGATGTGAAGCCACACATAGCGGCCATTAAAGCTCTACTCAGCCCTCTATGAACACCTTGGCAATTGAACCGCCAGTGGCTAGTAAATTTTTTAGTTTACTCGCCAGACTGATATATAT
>NW_015539907.1:1395381-1395852 GCF_001515605.1 Sinocyclocheilus anshuiensis
AGTCGTGCGCCTTCACACTAGAGTTTACGGTACGTCAAATACAGGTACACTGCGCATCCATCGAGATTAATTGAAAAATAGCACAGATCGCTTGACGGAGAGCGAAACTCTGAAACGCTCAGTCAGAGTGTTCGGCGAGTGTAAATATATCTAGGCTAAACTTATACTCAGCCTCCAACTCACACACTGGCGAGTAAAATCTAAGAATTTATTAGCCATTGGCTAATATTATACATCATTTAGTCGCCCAGAGTGAAGATTTAGTCGCATATGCGAGTGATTTACTCGCAATGTAGAGGGTTGTCTACTGCAGGACTTACGGGATGCCTCTGATTTCCTTTATTAAATGCTGATTGCCTCGCCTTATGCTTTTTAACACGGGGTTCAGTGGTCGAAAGTAGAGCCCGACCGATATATCGTTTTGCTGATATTATCGGCCGATATGAGCCTGTCACCGATATATCGGTATCG
>NW_015539907.1:1396126-1405694 GCF_001515605.1 Sinocyclocheilus anshuiensis
AATAACAGATTGGAGATTAAAATAATAGTAGATTTGTCTCATTTTAAATGAATAATAAAAACTGAGATAAAAAATTTACTTAAGCCAGAATTTAAATGTTACTATGGTAAAATAAATATTCAAACCACGTGTGTTACAACTAACACCCCGCTACTTTGTGCATCGCACTCATCGCAAGTTTATTGTTAAATTTTTAAATGCCCTTACATATCTCTGTCACCATTATAAGTGTTTGATCACCACATTTGAGTGATCATTGCAAAAAATGTGTTTATGTATATATATTCTGTTTATGTATATACTGTATTCTATATATAGTACCAGTCAAATGTTTGGACACACGAATGGGAAAGTGTCCAAACTTTTGACTGGTACTGTACTATAATATACACAAAGAATATAGGCCGATATATCGGTATCGGACTTTTTTTACTCCCTAAT
Source organism: Sinocyclocheilus anshuiensis (assembly GCF_001515605.1). Classification (NCBI taxonomy): domain Eukaryota; kingdom Metazoa; phylum Chordata; class Actinopteri; order Cypriniformes; family Cyprinidae; genus Sinocyclocheilus; species Sinocyclocheilus anshuiensis. Next base: position 1,396,568 of record NW_015539907.1, read on the forward strand.
ATCGGTATCGGTATCGGCCCCAAAAAAACCCATATTGGTCAGGCTCTAGTCGAAAGGGTTCCTTTTGACTCAGGTTGGGTTCATCATTAGGCCCAGATGGAGTGTGCAGGCTTTTTTGTGCTGATTTTGGCAAAAATGTTCAGCACAATTAATTAATTGCTATGAAATTTGTTAAATATTTGTAGCAGGGGTGTTGTTTGGCGCAATGTGAAGCCAGAACTGTCTATCGATCGTTCGTTCGTTCGTTTGTTCTGTCGTTCTGTCATTCTATCACTGTCTATAAAGGCTATCTATCTATCTATCTATCTGTCTATCTGTCTATCTGTTTGTCTGTCTATCTACCTGTCTTTCTATCGTTCTATCTGTCATTCAATCTATCATTCTATCTATCTATTGTTCTATCTGCCATTCATTCTATCGTTTGTTCTAGTGTTCTATCTATTGTTCATTCTTTCATTTGTTCTATCGTTCTGTCTATCTATCGTTCTATCTATCTGTCTATCTATTGTTCTATCTGTCGTTCAATCTGTCATTCTATCTATCTATTGTTCTGTCTGTCATTCATTCTATCGTTCGTTCTAGTGTTCTATCTTTTGTTCATTCTATCATTTGTTCTATCTATCATTCTATCATTCTGTCTGTCATTCTAGCTATCGTTCTATTGCTCTATCATTCCGTCCTTTATTTTATTTAACTTATTTTACACACTTTTTTGTCAAAATTCACTAAAACTAAAATTGACATGTCTGATTTTACATAATAATATGTGACCCTGGACCACAAAACCAGTCATAAGGGTCAATTTTTCGAAATTGAGATTTATACATAATCTGAAAGCTGAATAAATAAGCTTTATAAGAATAAATAAGTTTGTTAGGATAGGACAATATTTGGCAGAGATACAACTATTTGAAAATCTGGAATCTGAGGGTGCAAAAAAATCAAAATATTGAAAAAATATAGAAAAAAAATGTAGTTTTAATATATTTACAGTAGGAAATTTACAAAATATCTTCATGGAACATGATCTTTACTTAATATCCTAATGATTTTTGGCATAAAAGAAAAATCTATAATTTTGACCCATACAATGTATTGTTATTATGGCTATTGCTACAAATATACCCCAGTGACTTAAGACTGGTTTTGTGGTCCAGGGTCACATATGATATTTGGTCAAGCAAGTGTGGTTATATAATATTGGCTGATATATCGGTCTTTTACCCAAATTACTATAAAAATACCCAATATTCAATTAATAATTATGTTTACTAATAGTCTTAGCAGACAAACTTTTCATTGTTGTTATTACTAACTGTAAGCTTTAAGCTGTAAGGTATTTCAGCATATCCAATCACATTTTAGACCCTGTAGCCATTTTACCAGACCGCCACCATTCGCCACCAACAAGGTTTTCCTTTTGTAATTTCTTTAATTATACATGGCAAAACCTCAGAATTCACCACTACTCTGTGTGTCACACATGTTTTTTGTGATGATGTTTGTGCCACATGTTGGACAGGAGGAGATCAAACGGCCCACCCACAGAGCTATGGACCCCGACATGATTAATCCAGAGCAAGCATGTGTGTGTGCGCGACAGTCTGGGGCCCGGGCTTCCAATTCTTAGGGACACCCAACAGGCCCCTGATCGTGATGCGTGATGTTGCGGCGGCAGCCATTGGCCCTGCGTGGGCCCATTCTAATGAGGGGGCACTCTGGGCCCAAACAGCTCGCTGCTGGATACTAATCCCAGGGTGCCATGGAGCTGTTTTGTACTGACAAAATCACACACGCTTTGCTCAGGAAACAGCACACACACACACACACACACACACACACACGTACACAAACAAGGCAGGAGCACAAAGACACGGGTATGAACCCATTCAAATGCATGGGCTCAAACACGCACAGGGCACACACACATACACACATACTGAGCTGCAAATGGGGGGCTGCTAATGGCTTCCAGTGGGAGAGAAGGAGAGCAAGGCTTTATCCCTTAAGTGTAGAAGACTTAATCATACAGAATGACCCGGGGCCAGTAACAGGGCTGTACGGCACGCCCCTCCACACACGCATTAGGTATTCTGCAGCTGAATCTCCTGCAGACGGCTGCAGCAGAGCCGGGCCCAGGTGAGACTCCCTCTGAGCGCTCGCTCACTCGCTTTCTCCCTTCCCTTCCATCTCTCTCTTTTTCTCTCCATGTCAAACACACATACCAACAGTGGTCCACAAGAGCTTTTTATTGTAATGTCATTGGAGGTGCTTCTGCATAATATTCTCGCCCTCCCTCCACCCATCTATTAGTCTTTTTGTCTTTTTATATTCATAAAAGCCATACTAGAACGACTGTTTAAATAACAGTCTCTCTTTTCATTTTCTTTTTTTCTTCTCTCTATTCTTTCTTCCCCACTCTTTTCTGGCATGGCGCTGCAGTGCAATGCCGATCTTTGAAGCGTTACCTGCAGTGTATGAGGCCCTTACTGGGAGAAGCAGGGGGCCGGCGTGCCTGTGTGCGTGTGTGAGGGTCCGCATATGCACGTGTGCTCGTTAAGGGCCCTCGCAGCATCAGGTCTGAGGGCGAGGATGTTTCTTCTCGCTGTGTTAAGAGATGCGATCTCGTTCTTTGTACACGCAGCATCTCCTCGTTGTCAGAATCTCTCTCGCGCGGTGAAACGCATCCCTGATTTGATAAAGTGGCGGATCCTGACGGAATTCCTCTTCGGTTCAGGAGGAGTGTGTTCTGGTAATCCTGCTAGTCACAACAACAAGGGTTATATAAACAGATGCTAACTGAATTCACCCCCAGTTCTCCATTTTTCTAGCTGTGGTTATGTCCTGGGGGGGGGGGATTTGATGCGAGTTTCATGCTTGTCGAGCATCTTACGGACAGCTATCCACACCTGCTTTCTTTTTGTATAGCTCTACGTTAAACCACTGTAGCAATAATTGCTGTTTTGTTCTTTCTTTCTTTTTTTTTCTTTTTAACATCATTTACTCACCCTCATGTTGTTCCAAATCTATATGAATTTCTTTCTTCTGTTAAACACAAATGAAGATATTTTTAATAATGTTGGTTACCAAAAAGTGGCTGGTAGCCATTTACTTCCGTAGTATAGACAAAAATACTATGGAAGTCAGTGGCTACCAGTAACTGTTTGGTTTCCTGCATTCTTTAAAATATCTTTTATGTTCAACAGAAGAACGAAACTCAGAAAGCCATTCTCTTTCAAATATTATTGTAAAAGTCAAGCTGCAGTTGGCTTCGCCATTGTGCTCATGCCCCAAAAAGTGCATTGATTTCCTCTGAAAAGTATAAACATTGTGCATCTGTGGCGCTATCAAAACATTTCTCTGTTTGTGTTAGAATCACGACCAGCAACACTGGCTAATACAATGGTGTGAGTTTGGGGCAGGATCAGGATCTATTTGGCCAACCAATGGCACACCTGATTCAGAAACCTGTTTGAAAACAGTATTTATTTATTTTTTTGCCATTCCATTTGGTGACACTAGTGACACAGAAATGATACAAGCCAGACCTTTTACAAGTTCAGATAGTAGCTGTGCGTGTTCATCTATGCGTACTTATTGTGATTTCCCCATACCCTTGTTATTTTGGTAGATAAGCATCGCCCGTTGTTAATTTAAAGTGCTCATTTTGAAAACAATTAAAGGCTGTGTCATTCTCCCACCGGCTGGCAAGCGTTTTGGCGGCTAAATGTGAGCGTTGTGTTTGCCATGTTGTTACGACGCGCTTGTTTGATCTCTACCCTCGTCCTATTCTCCGCTCTGCTACGCTGATCACTGTGTTGCCGTCAGCTACACTCATATATTTCTCTCTGTGATCGCGTGTGTGTGTGTGTGTGTGTGTGGTGATGGTGCTGTTTAACACTGCTTAACAGGACCCAGAAATGCAAATAACGCTGCATGCTCACTCCAACACAGCAGTAATTAACGGAGGAGGAATTTCAATAATATAGAAATAAATTGTGTCAAGGATTTGTGTGTGTGTGTGAGTGAGATGTAGAGAGGGAGTTTGAAGATGGCCCTTGGAGGAAACTTGTTTTTTCCTTTTTCTTTCTTCCTTTAAATAATAGTTTAAATGGAAAAAGAAACAGCAGTCCACCCCTGCAATGGTGCTAAAAAGGGAGAGATTTCCCCAGGATGCTGATTATTTATTAACCCCTTCCTGCCTGTGAGATTAAAGGGGTCATATGATGCGATTTCAATTTTTCCTTTCTCTTTGGAGTGTTACAAGCTCTTGGTGCATAAAGAAGGTCTGTAAAGCTGCAAAGACTAAACACACACACAGTTTATTTTATTCATAGTTTAGCTTGTTTATAAATAGAATATTATTAAATATTTTATTTGAGTTAAACTTACTAAGGCTGACCAAACAGTGGAGCTTTTATTTATTTAATTACATTTTTTTTGTGCATTCTAAACAGTCCTCAAAGTGAATTAATCCTTATTAATATTTAGGTACTGCATATGTGAGTTAAGTAGCTGTACCAATGGGCATATAGTGTGGGTACAAAACTAAATTGTCCTCCCTTGTAGATAATAATTCAATGATATATTGCCCACTGAACTAAAAATACCCCCAGTTTTCATTTCATAAATCTGGTCACCTTATAACATGATAAGGTCCAGATCCATCTAGAGTTACAGACATTGAGAGATCACAGTATGTAAAAGCATGCAAATGCACTGGTCAGTGGTGTCCATTTTGGATCTTGAAATGGAGGCACGGCGTCAATCTCTACTCCTCCCTCCAGCTCCTGTGTAGCTCCGGAGCATGTTAAGGAAATGGAGAGTATCCAAGGTAAGATTTAAAACGTGCTGTTATCATTAGAACGGGCACCCCACTGTATAAAGCTTTTACAAGCAGGAGCTGTTCTGGAGGAAGGAAGCAGTGTCAGTGCCTGCAATGTGGAGCCTTCCTTTCAGCGGTGCACAGCGCCAAAAGCGAATAAGGTATACAGTGAGTTTGTAGTGGTAGGCCGATATTGGCAACATAATACAGCGGTATACACTAACATTTAAAAGTTTGCATTGAAAATTCAGCTTTGGCATCACTGGAATAAATTACTTTTTAAAATATACTGAAAAAGATTTTCTTTTTAAATTGTAATACTAATTTGCAATATTACTGTTTTTATAGTAATGTAGCATACAATTTAATTTTAGCAAATGAGATGTACACAAAATTTAAAATGTGAGTCGTTTGCAGTATTTAATCACAATTAACAATTTTTTTATAGATGTACACTGTGTGTTTGTAATACACAGGTTGTCTGCTGATACTGGAGATCTTTTTTATTGGTTGATATTGAGTATTTAATTGTGCATGCTTATTTCTTCTATTTTTATATTTAGATATGCCGACATCTTATGTTTACTTAAATTTATTCTTTAAAAACATGTATAATTTAATTAATAACACTTTTAAACTCTTTAAAATTATTACTGTACATTATAATGCTGTGATGCCTAAATCCTCTTGTTGCATTTTTAGTTTTAAGTGTTTCATTTTTTATTTATTTAGACAAAACAGTATAGAATTATAATATTAACGTTTATCAGTTATCAATGTAAATACTTTTTTTAACAAAAAAAATATTGGACTGGCCGACATCAGTCAGTCACTAGTACAAGTTTTTACTATATCGGTCAGTCACTAATATAAGTATTTACTATCTTGGAACTGTGAAAGTTGGTGATTGGTTGATAGTGGATGGTTGACAATCACATGATATGCCCGTTATATCTCACATTCCCTCTTCATCTCACACTTCCTATGGCTAAAGCCCCCCTGTCGCGTCGCCGTTCGCAACAGGAGCGCTTTCCGCACGCAGGGCGACAGGGGATGAAGACAAGATACACAGAAATAAATATGCTCAGCTAATGAGGGAGAGCAGGAAGAGGCTTTTAATAGAATGCTGCTTTTAAAACTCCTTCTAATGACTTTTTTTCTTCTTCTCTCCCAATCGTCCTCTTCTTTTGTTTCTTTCCATGTGGGGTTGTGTTTGGCTGTGCGGATCCTAGTGTGAGGTCTTAATATCCTCTTGGGTTTTATGTTTTATTCTTGTTTTTTAGGAGGGTTGGAGATTTTGAGTCACTCAGGACTGCAAGTGTGTACTGAGGGCCATCTTTAGTCCAGTGGTCAGCAGCTGGACGGCCCATCCCTGTAGATGAGCGCCAGCCACACCTTGATGTGTTTGGGTTTTTGTAACAGTGATAATTTATATTCTGTAGCATCTGCAATCACTTTCATATAGCTGTTCATTCACTGATATCTCTGACCATTGACTTCACAGTGGGTTTGGAGTTGTAGCTCTCTCTCTCTCTCTGTGTGTGAGACAGAGAGCAAGTAAGTATGTCTTACTTGGCTCGAGCCCAGTGCAGTGCAGTAGTGTGTAGGAGGCAGAGGACTGCCAGTGCCGCCGGCAGCTTTGTTTTTAGACAGGGATCGGGGCTCAACTCTGTGTGGTGCTGTTGTGTTGAAGCCCGGGGCTGAACGGAGCTGTCTCTGTGTGTGCGTGTTTGAGGAGACGTAGGGCATTTGTCTACCGTAACCCTCTTCCTCCTCCGCACTCCTGCACTCTTTCTCTCTGCCTGACTACACTCCAATATCCTTCCTCTAATGAAGCGGGAAATGGGGGATGAGTGGCGCTCTGATTGGGAGTAATTTAGCATTTTTTTTCCCCTCCTCCGTTGGGAAGACGTGTCTTCAGGAATATGACGTCCCTCGCCTGGTCCAGGAGTCTTAAGTGTTCATCGTGGTGCGGCTGAGATTTAGGTGATGCTTCGGTTTGAATTCTGGTACTGCACCAAGATAGGGTGTTCTGGATGATTGTGAAGGTGTTGATGGGGTAGTACGTAGTAGGGGTGTGCGATTAATTGAAATCGAATCGAAATCGCGATTTGAGACATTGCGATTTCCTAATCGCAAAGCCTGCGATGTGGACGCGATATTACTCTGTTCCAGAGCATATGCATGACTGCCAGCCTTGAGGTGCAATCTTACTTGCCCTGGGCAAGAGTGAGCGCACCTCCGTTCTCCCCAATCAGCACTGCTCTAGCCAACTGCGTAAACACCCACCATTAAAAAAATAATAATAATAAAAACAGAAAGCGGGACGGGAGAGAGACAGAGTGGGATTATGGCGTCTACTGGGTCAGATCGATAGTTAGGCAAATTAAAACTAAAGAAAACCGTATGCAATTTATGCTTCGAAATGACAGACAACGAACAAGGTAATTTGCAAGAGAAATATTTTCTGTGAAATTCAGTAATTAAGTTAATTCTGTAAAAGTAGTTATACCATTATAATCTTGCCTGCTGAAGAAAAAAAAACAATAGGACCCCTCCCAAAACACAATAACAAATTTAATGGATTTCAGGGTTATAATGGGAATTTGTTTGGTTTTAATGTAAACTATAATGGTGTCTATTTGATGGATTCTATTGGTGGGATGTAATCTGGCAGATGGCAACCAATAGAACAACAGTAATTCCTATTGGAATAATGCCCAAAACAAAAAGGAATTTTGTAATGGTTTAATGGAAACTATAAGAATTTCTGTGATGGTTTCTATTGTTTTTTTCAGCAGGGTAATGATACCCATACTGTGCTGCACATTATTGACAATATTGAGCTGAAGCTTGACTTTGCAAATTTAAAATCGCAAATCAAATTGCAATCGCAATATCTGTCAAAAAAATAGCAATTTGATATTTTCCCCCAAATCGCACAGCCCTAGTACGTAGCCAACCAGATCAGAGGAGTCCACCTTGAAGTTTCTTTGATACTCTGGTCTCTATGTATAGCGTGGGGTTCCTTCTTCAAAATCCTTTTTTTTTTAAAGTCAGTTCCTTAAAAAAAGTAAAAGCATATTGGGGCTATTAGGGCTGAACGTTTAAAAAAATAAAATAAATAATAATATTAATGATATGCTTTATTATATATAATATGTGTATATATGTATATATATATATTGGTTTAACCGTTGAAAATGATGAAATGAAGACAGCAATAAATATTATTATTGAAATTTTACAGTACTGTAATATAAAATTATGACATTTGTATTTACAGTGAAATAATAATTAAATACAAATAATATAAATAAATCACTTTTTAAATTGCAGTCAGTCAATTTTTATCACAGTGAATTTTTATCAGAAAAAAATGCATTTGCACTTTCCCCCCAATTCATGCAACTTTTTTTATTTTATTTTACAGTGAAATATTACATTTTTTATATTTATTTTGTTTAAAATTTTATTTAGTAGAAAAAGTAATAATAATAAAAGTAATATTCTTATTAGAGCTGTCAATCGATTAAAAAAATTAACTAATTAATCGCAAATTTTTCGGAAATTAATCGCAATTAATCCCGCCTAACATTAAAGTTTTTAAATATACTTTTATGTTGCAATAATTTCACATTCAATCTTCAAATTAATGTACAAACGACATAAAGACAGTATATTTTTAAATATTTGTTTAATGGCATCTTTTTTTATGACTGAAGGCCAGTATCAATGATACCAATACTGATTTCTCTATAAAATTGCACCTCATCTACCTCATCATTTTGAAAACCATTTCAGAGATATGTTCTTAAATGTGACTCATATATATCAAATACTTGCATGCATGCACAGTTTTGAGGCAGCTTTAATCGCCTTTTTGGTAACTTCATGACTTGACAACATAACTACGACATTGCATGTTCGTAGTTTCTTTTACGCTTTAGTTTAATATGCAATTATGTAGGCCAGTGGTTCTCAATTCCAGTTCTTGCCTACCACTGCTCTGCATAATTTGCATGTCTTTCTTATTTAAAGCAGCACTATGTAACTTTTGGCGCTCTAATAAACAGAACTGCACACAATCCCCTTGGAAGAACATTCCAACCGGAGCTACTTCTCTAAGTGTGTCTATGGCGATTCACGCAGGCATGTGTTACTCCGCAGCGGTGACGACCCGACCAGGCTACAATAGTCCAAATATAAGTACTTATTATAAGTATACCGTAGTGATTCGGAATAAGACAAAAACGCGGTTTGGAAGATGAATTCATGATGTACTCGCTCATTATATACATT
>NW_015539907.1:1410043-1410376 GCF_001515605.1 Sinocyclocheilus anshuiensis
AGAAGAGATCAACAGCTGGGTTAAAGTAAGCCCGCGCTGGGTTGTTTCGTCAGAGGAGGGGGAGGGGTGTATAGATTTATACAGGGGTGTATACATTTCAATAATTTTACATTCAATCTTCAAATTAATGTACAAACAACATAAAGACAGTATATTTTTAAATATTTGTTTAATGGCATCTTTTTTTATGACTGAAGGCCAGTATCAATGATACCAATAGTGATTCTCTATAAAATTGCCCCCCCCCCAATATTTAACCATTGACTTTAGCCATTCAACATTACAGTATAATTGAGAGCTATCAATTTTAACATTTATTAGACTTAAAAAATA
>NW_015539907.1:1410669-1430541 GCF_001515605.1 Sinocyclocheilus anshuiensis
TGAAATTGAAGTTATCAAACACTAAATTCTAAATTAAATATAGATGAACCCTTAAAGCTATAAAAGTTATGTTTTCCTCTTTTGTTCTTTGTCCTTTGATTAATAGACATCACAGCAGCTGGTTATGATGTTTTTTGGCTGTTATTTCTTTCATCATATTTTCTCTCAACTCTTTTTACCTTTTCTGACCCACTTCAGGTCTTAACGTCTCTATTAATGAGCTGACTAGTTAAATTGGGTGTGTTAGATGAGTGACAGTGCTGGGCTGCTCCAGGACAGTTTTGAAAACCATTTCAGAGACATGTTCTTAAATGTGACTCATATAAAATATATTAGTTTATTTCGCGCTTTGATATGAAAGGATACAGGCTACAGCGCGCGCAGCCGCCTTTGTGCGTGCAATTGAAGAGCACGCGCTGCGAGCACAGTACCGTTTCCGCGCTCGCTTGACTCGCACCTGGCGCTGAAGTGAAGAGGAGCACGCTGAAACGTCTCCCGTTCTCAGTCGTTCTGCGACTGAATAAATGCACTTCTTGTCAAGAGAAAAAGTGACAGATGCAGCAGTTGTGAGTGGGGTGGCCAACCCTAGCCCCGCCCCTGCGTTAATTGCATTAAATATTTTTAACGCGCTAAACTGAAAAAATTAATCGCCTGCGTTAACGAGCTAATTTTGACACAACTAATTCTTATATAAAATGATAAAACTTTAAAATAATTAGTATAATAATAATTATTATTAATTGTAATAATAATTACTATTTTAATGTCATGTTGATAATTAATTCATTATTTTGGCCATGTTGTGCAGGCATACAAACAAGCACATTAAACTTTAAAAGAAGAGCTTTAAAAAAAAACAAAAAAAACTTTTAATTGCAGAAAAATCAGCATTTTGTGCAGCCCTAACACCTCTCTTCAAGGAGCCACAGAATTTCAGGTATCTTTAATGTCTATAGCACAAATGTTACAGTATTAGTTGCTCGCTGTGGAACACAAAAGACAATATTTGAATGTTTCATCTTTTTTTAATATACATTTCAGAAGGGAAATTTTGACTTTTTGGACAAAAACTGCTGCTTTTTCAAAATATCATTTTACACAGATGATATGCATAGAGGTGAACTATCCCTTTAATACTTAGGGTTAGGGGTTTGTGTAAATCTCCAACCATGAATATAAGCAAGTAATCACCACTAATTATCTCTTCTTAAGGAAGGTAGAAGTTTTGTGTGGGTGTCTTGAGTGTACTTAGCACCTGCAGTGTAGGTTGGGTTTCTGGAGAGATACTGTACTTTCTGTGCATGTGTTTGTAAGTGTGTGCGGTTTTGTTGTATGAGTAGCAGCACTCATAGTGGATCTTACAGACTACCGGGAGCATACCATAAAGCCAGGGGGAGAGAAGCCCAGCCCTGCACAGTGGAGAACAAGAGAGCAAGATCTGACTAGAAAAAGCAGCATGATATCTCCCCTGATAAACAGTACAGCACCGCATCCAAGCGACTTAGGCCGGGAGAGAAACTATTCTGTGAACAGAGAAAGAACACACAAAAACAAACTTACAGTGAAGGGAAGAGATGGTCAGAGAAGAGTAGGAGAGCATCTAAGCTGGGTAGATGCATTCTGATTTTATCCTGATCAGGGCCACAGTAAGCAATTGCTGGGCTCGGTATAAAATGTTCATCACTGGCCCCACCATGATTGTATTCTGGTTGAACCCTCCCCCGCCATCCTGATTACAAATGACATGAGTTGCGCTGTGCTAAATGTGCAAGGTAAGATGCTGCCTGGCTGCAGTCATATTCATTTGTGAATTACAAACCAATTTATTGTTTAGTCTGACAAGTACTCAATATTTAAATCACACAAGTGTATTTTGCAATGTAATATACTCAGTTGGTAATTACAAATGTGTAATTTTTAAAATCCTTTTAGACTTTCTGATTTGCAGTGTTTTCATTCTTTATTTATAACACCCAAGATCCACTCAGAATCATAAGATTTAAAATAAAAAAATGTAAATAAATACTAAATAACTCTATAAAATTACATAAAGAATATAAATTGTGACAGAAACTGATTTAAATGTTCTCACAAGTTTTATTTTTTTTATTTTTAATTAAATTACATTTTATTTTATTTTATGTCTATTAAAATGTATAGTTCATTATACTAAATAAACTATTTAAAAATATTTATATTATTATTTAGTTTTGCTTTGTTTGCACACTTGTTAGAACTTGAACTAATGTTTAACCTGGGAAAACAAACTGAATTTAAATAAATAAATAGCTGTAAATTTAGTAGTTATATGTTTTTAATAATAATAATAAGAAGAAGAATACTTGAGCATGAGCAATAGTAAGCACCATAATTATTATTATTTAATGTGAAAAAAACAATACATTAAAATCGTCTTATTTTATTTGTTTTCATTTACATAATTTTCCAGGTTACACAATGATACATTTTTATATGGGCTTTCTTGAACATTTTAAAGCTGTTTTTCATTAGAGAACACTCAAGGGACACTATATCACCACATTTTGTGAAAGACCCAAGCACTTGATTTTTGTAGTCTGATTATGAATTGTAATTTTTTAATCTGTTTATGCGACAACACTTGAGGGACACCATATATGCCCACCATATTTTGTGACTGACCCAACCACTTGATTTTTGTAATCTGTTTATGAATTACATGTATTCCAGTTCTACTCAACACTGCCTCCAAGTCTGGAACAAGAATAAACAGAAGCAAAAATCCAGCCAAATGTCATTTTAGAGTGGGAATTTGAGTAATGGGGGGGAAAATGTGAGAGACTTAAACAAAGGACAAGAGAAAGGCAGAGAGGTGTGACGTATCCCTTGACTTTGAAAGGAGTGGAAGAGAAGACCTCAGTGTCCTGTTAGCAAAGGCCTTCTGTTGTTTCTGGGCTCAAACGATTGGCGTCCGGTAACAGGCCAGTCATTCTGACCTGGCTCGGCTCCTCGGGCCTTGACGGCAGGCTTTGCGCTGGAACTCCTGCCTGAAGCATTTGCGGTCCTGATATTCCACAGCACTGAGAGGGAAAACAGGGGCCTGTGGGCCTTGGCTTGGGAGTAGAATATGGAATAGGGAGATGGTAGTGGAGTCGAGTTCACACTGACCACCCTGCTGGGAGCAGCTTCAGCGAGGACGGTGTACGGTGGCCCAGACAGCACTTTCTGCAGTGGTGTGTGTGTGTGTTTTTCAGAGGAAAAGAGAGTCTGCGTGTAATTAAGGAACTGATAATGTGGAAGGAATGCAGTATGGCTGTTAGGGACAGTGTAGTTTGTGCCTTACTCTCTCTCTCTCCCTCACCTCCCTGTCTTTCTCTCCTTTTGTCTCTCATTTTTTCCCGCTTTCTCTGAGAGTCTTTTCCTAAGAGAAAGTGGGTTTAGTGAGACTGCAGTGATGCCCAATGCCAGTGGGAGCATATCTAACCACAATTTCCTTTACACAGAGCAGATTCAGTCTCTCTCTCGTGCTTTCTCTGGCTCTCTCTCTTTCTTGTTCCCACTTTTGTTTCTTTTCTCACATGAACTCTATTTAAAGGAACAGTTCACTCAAATAATAAACATCTATCATTTACTCACTCTCATATTAGTGTAAACTTGTATGACATTCATTCTCCTGTGAACAAAAGAAAAAAATTGCATTTACATCTATTTAGCAGAGACTGAAGGCGAAAGTGACTTAAGTGATATTAGGCAGAATGTTTTATTTTATTTTATTTTTATTTTTCATATTTTATATATATATTTCATTGTTTATTTTATTTTATTTTTAAGCTTGACTGCTCCAATCCCTATTTACTTTTATTATAACTGAAAAAGAGCAGTGTGTATTTTATTTTATTTTAAAGCTTGACTGCTCCAATCCCTATTGAATTTCAAAAAAACTCAAGGGTTTGAAACAACACGAGAGTGAGTAAATAATAACATAAGTTTAATTTTGGCTTAATTAACGCTTTAAATACTCATGTGGTTAGTTTGATAACATAATTATGTCTTAGCCCTTTTTGAACCTCATCATTGATGTTTATCTTTCCTGCTTTTTGTTCCTTATCTTCATGGACATTGTTCACCAAGTGTGAAGACTTCTACACTTAATAGTCCATTCATGCTGAAAAAGTGCTGTTATAAATTACTCTACATATTCCTTCATGCACTGATGCCTCTAATGTGGAGAGGTTACACAAATTACTGACTGTGTTTGTTGTTGAAAAGTTACAGTGTGTGTTTCCATTCTAGACTGTGTGCCAAAGTGCTTCCAGGCTACGGGGAGTTTTGTAGAGACCAGTAATGTGTGTGTGTGTGTGTGTGTGTGTGTGTGTGTTTATGGTGGTGAGGCTGTGGGGGGTGGTCCAAGTTCTTATTGTGTCCTGAACACTGCTGCTTCCTGTTTGTGTGCCAGTGGGGCTTCCTTCCTTGACTATGCCCAGGAAAACCTTCATCACACATACCTCCTCTCATCTCACTGCCTCCCGTTACCTGTTTTTGCACCTCCAAAATTAGCACATAGACAAACAAAGAGCACATACACACAATAAAGCCCTTTGATGTGCATCCAACAATCAGATCGAACACATCATAGGCTCACGATGGGCCGCCATTTATGTGGCGTGCTTCTGAGAAGAATGCCGAAAATGTTTGTGTGCCTGAAATGTGTGGTTTGGCTACACAAACGCTCTAATACGCTCTCTCTTTTTTTCGGTAGCGGTGGAAGAGGCCGAATCTACAGAGTGCGCCAGTGGTTGGGACTCCTCTGTACATACAGGTATGATTTCGCTAGCATGGCGTCCTGCACGATACATCCAACCCCCTGCGCCCTCGTAGACGACCTGCTGCATCACAATTGCTAATATCAATTCCACATGGCCTGCTGCCCTGCGCACAGAGGGAGGGAGGAAAGGAGGGTTTCATAAGACACAAGAGGATGGCGTCTAGGTGCATGTTGGACTGGAGGCTTAGAGGCGCTTCTTGTCTGAACATAAAGGCACTTTGCCACACTCAGAATGTAATATCGCACGACTTGACGAGTTTGATTACACCTCCTCTCTGAAGAGGAAAATTTCTATCTGGCAAAATCCAAGCAGGCTGTTTTAGATCGTACATCTTTCTGAATATTAGATTTTGCTTTTCAACCTATTACCTCAGAAGCCCTTTTCACTACTCGAGCGTTTTCAAACGAGGAGACGCATCTGTACGGATTTGGATGGGACGGGAGCGTGAAAATATTACCACAGCATCAACCGAGCTGCTTTTTTGGACTGCATGTTATCCAACAAACTACAGAGCTATGCATTTTTTTTTTTGGATTATGAATAAATTAGTCCTTGCACTGAAAGATACAGGATACAGTAGGGTGGGATGTGATAGCATTCACCTGTTGAGATTTGATTGGATTGTGAAAAGTTGTTTCTATATGACAGGTTAGTGGCAGGAGGGGGTGTTGACAGCCAAAAAGTAAGCTTGTTTTAAGTTATTTTAATGAAATATTACAAAGGCAAACTTTTTTATGCAGGAAAGTGTATTTAGAAGATAAATAGATTTCATGATCATTTTAAAGTTGCGATCTAACTCCAGATCATGTGGATTACTATCGACTGGATTACGTCTAGGAAATATTGTTTGAGCAACAGTAAATGTGACTGCACTTTAAGACTTCAAAATGCAGAAAAACACAAAAATATATATTTTTTTCCCCACTGGATGAATCTTTATGGGATCTAATCTTATCGATATGCAATTGAGGCCATTTCCCGGACCCGTTCCCCCTTCTCCCCATCATTTCCTGTCGTCCCTCTAGTATCCCTATCAATAAACATGTCTAAAAAGGCCTAAGTAAAATAATATATAGCTTTTATTGGAATCTTATTGGTCATAAGGGTATTAAAATCACTGAAGTCAGATATGGAGAGTGTGTTTGTGCTTTTGTAAGTGTGTGTATGTGCGTGTTTCATCCTGGTGAGCTCAGCAGAGAGAAGGGAGTAGGAGAGAGCGGCCCCCAGGGGCCTGAGGGGATGACGTGGGCCCCTCCTAACCGGCCCTGAGGGAGTGCTGCAGGGGTGCTGACTGAGGTCCTGGGTGGCTGCAATGTGCTGCGTGTGTGAGATACAGCAGGAAGGGGAGTCCCAGGGCTCTCGCTAAACCCTCCGCTCTGCCTCCCTGCACATTTGCTCGCACTAATCAGCCTTTTTTTTCCACCTCTGTTCCGGGTGGACTTGGTCGCATTCTGCATCACCTCCTCTTTCTTCCTTTCTCTTTCTTCTTTGTCTCCCTTTTTTTCCTTCTTTCTCTCAATCCCTTCCCCCTATCCATACTCTCTCCCGTGTTTGTTTGTGCTGCTGTGCTGGGGCTCAGGAGGCCGCTCGCCATCTCTTATTTAAAAAGATAAAAAAACCTTCCTTCCTTTTATTCCCTAGGAGATGATGTCGACAAGGACACTGGCAGGCTTTTCCTGGTATTAAATTCACTTCGTCCCCCCCCCCATGCTCCCTGAGATAGAAAAACAACCCGTCCCTCCCTGGCCCAGAGGGGAAGAAGAGAAGGAAAGGAGAAAAGAGAGAAAATGAGCCAGGTCTGACACTTGTCAACATATAGGACATCGTCTGACGCACACTTGCAGGGATCAGGTACATTATTACTCACACACACATCGACGCACACAAGCACCCAATTTGTGTGCGTGTCCCCGACTATGATTCATTGTGGAAAAAGGCTGCTCATATCCCTGTGCGCTGGCCGATAGGGGCTGTAATGGTCTTGAATTGAATTATTTTATTAATTTCCTCCCTCAGCTATTGGTGGGCCGGCAGGACCTCTCAACGCAGCCAATCGGATGGCTCTGTCTGCTCTCCCTCGGTCTCACCCACACTGGGCGAGTCATTGTGACCTCACCCGTAAATGTGAGCTTTTTGGTCACCTGTGTATTCCTCAGGCAGAAAGGGAGCTGTTGTGTTCTGGTTTTATTTGGCAGCGGGGCACCGAACCAGGCCTATTTATGACCCTCTTAATAGCCTATGCTGTCAAACTCGGCACACGTTAAACTTTTGTCGAGGCCAGAATGAAAGAGGGAGAAAGAAAGGTATGTGCTGCAGTCAGTGCAGTACAGAGCAGAGCTGTTTTTGGAGGCTTGGTTGGGCCAGAAGTTCAGATTGTTACCTGCCTACAAATTTTCATTTCATCCAGTTTAAATGTATATTAAACAAGAAATCAGACTTTTTTAAACTGACTAATCAGTGTTAAGGAAAGGCCTGATCTTAGTCAGATGCCTTTCTTGAGGAGCGTTTACATGAAATGTGTTCCTGAAGGGTCTCAACACTTCAATTAAAGTCAGATTATTGTTACCTTGTTTTTTATTTATTTATATTTTTTTACATTCCCCAAAAGTTTGCCATCAGTAAGAGATTTTCTTAAGAGGATAGATACATTAATACAATAATAAGTGACAGCTAAGACGTTGTTACAAAAAAAATAAAAAATAAAATAAGTCACAGCTAAGACTTTGTTACAAAAAATTCAAATAAAGTTAAAATAAATGCTGTTATTTTGAACTTTATATTCATCAAATTCCTGTAAAAACATAGAACTAAGTTCTATGTTCTAAAAAAAGTTCTAAAATTTGAATTTAATTTAGAAAACAAGTAAATTGTGATAACATTTACCAATAGTACTGTTTTTACTGTATTTTTTAATCAAATAAATGCAGCTAAAATATTTATTAATTTCAGTCAGTCAACAGTAATAATAATAAATTATTATTTTTTTTTTTTTACAAATTTGTAACTTTTTTTTATTTTACAACTCCATGAAAGCATTTATTTTCTCCCCAATTTCTCTAGAAAATGATGGTATAAGGTGTAAAATATTTACATTGATTTGTTTGATGCTTTCAAGCCTATCTCAATTCATTCATACAGATTTGCTAGAACCAGCTCTGTAACAATCTTGCTGACATATTTGAATCACTTACTACACAACATTAGCCCAATTAGGCAAGCAGTAGTTCGGTTTGGCTCATAACTGACCATTTTTTGTTTGGTCCTACCAGAGGCGGACAAAATACTCAACTCCATTACTTGAGTGAAAGTACAGATACTGCTGGTCAAATATTACTCTATTACAAGTAAAAGTTGTAAAGACAGATTTTTACTTGAGTAAAAGTACAGAAGTACTTGCTTTTAAAAGTAAATTTCCTTTTTTATGTCAATGCACTGTTTTATTATTGTTGTATGTACCAGTAATACTCGCAATACTTCTGAAGCAACTTACAATACATTACACCTACTGAATACACTGACTAGCTTGTAGTATCTTTGGAATAAAGAGCTTTTAGAATGTTAAAACCCTATGGGGGTACAATACTCAAGTAAATGTACTTAGTTACTGTCCACCTCTGGGTCCTACTGAGGCAACTGTTGAGAACCAGAGGACTGGCGAGATCTGTTAGATGCACACAGAGTGAAATATCAGTCAGTCTCCTGGCCCCTGCACATGCTCTGTCCCCTCTGGAATCTAACCTGAGCTGGATTCAGCCATGTATTCTCCGTTTGTTGGCTGGGAACGAGGGATGAGAGGAGGGGAGGGTGGGAGGAGGACAGGAGCGAGCGATGATGACCGTCGGCTACATCGCAGCCCCAAAATGGCCTTCTTTCTCCATGATGCAGTGGGCAGTTTAGAAAAGAGGACACAACCAAGAGATCCATCTCTCTATCCCTCAAGTGCTTTTGTGTGTCTTCCTCTCTCTCCGTTTATGTCTGTCTCGCTCTCTCATTTGTGTCCCTCTCTATTTTTCTTCATCTCCTTGCACGAACCTCTGGAGGTCCATAATATATTTTTAATTTCCCCAAGGCAGCGACAGGAAAACAGTTTTAATGTGTGAAGAGGAGGTGTGTGTCTCTGTGTGTGTATGCATTAGCATGTCACCGCGCGTGTATATTTCTGCGTCGTAGTGTGTACGCGAGGTTCGCTTGTCGACTTGCGGAACCACGGGCTGGAACAGGTGATGGCATCGGTGAGCAGCTGTACGACTGTTTGTGTGTTTTTGTGATTTAATTCCCATCCTTCCATGATGCGCTCTTTCATCATCTCCAACTCTTTCTTTTTTTTTTTCTTTTTCTTTCTTTCTTTTTGTGTGTCTGGGTGCACGAGCATTGGGTGCTGGGTCTGTAGAGGAGGGGAGACTGGTACAGTGTGGCTGGCAAGCGGGGTCCCGAGGGGCCGTGCGGTATTGTGGAAACACAGCTAGCGGAGGCCAGCGGAGCCAGAGAGAGAGGTCTGCTTGCTTTAAATAGGTCCCGTGTTTACCGCGTTAGGCCCTGCACTCCCCCGAGAGACCACGTGCACGCACTGCACCTGCTCAAGCACTGGGCCATCAGGGGCCCTTGTCCCAACTCCAAACCGGAATACGCACAGTGCGGATGTAGATGTACCATACATGTGGCCTTATAGCTAGTGGTCAGCCAACATGGGTTATTTAATGGCTCATGGCAATTTATGGAGGGCAGAATGACCAGTATATTTATCAATATATATATACTCAAGATTATATATGTCAAGATTGTTGGCTGATACTAATAATCTCAAATTAGCAAAAATTTTCAGATTAATCAGATTTGTGACTCTTTATTTTATTTTATACAATTTACTTGACTTCATTTTGACAAGATAGCTACATGCTATTGTTCAATTTTAATTTGTTAGTGTTAAAATTAATATTTAAGAAGAGTATATTCAGTAGCATAGTAGCTGTTGTTGAAACTGATGTTAAGTATTGTGAAAATTCACTGAAAATGCTATCAGCTTCTGTCATTTTAGTATTGTAACAACATTAATCATTACATATAACTCTTCTGCATGGACTGTATACCCCCTAAGGTACAATAGGGTGCAAATCCGTCATTGTTTGAAGCTGCTGGTGCCATGGAGTCCATATTAAACCTGGATCGCCAGTGTCTTGACGCGGTCCAACATCATTAATGTTTTCTATCAGAGAGTGTGTCTGTGCCAGTTTTCAGGGACAGGATGAGTGATGGATTTCGACAGGTAGGCTGTGTTCATGTGATGAGATCAGACATCTCTAATCAAGCTCAGAGCAGCACTACAATTCCTTTGGTCTCTCTGACTAATGCAGCCTTGATCTGGTTTACATTTGGCCACGTCTGGTTCGAGTGTGTGTTCGTGTGTGTGTGTGTATTTGGGGTGTAGTTGAAAGACAGCCTTGTGCTTTAATGTTTTCATAGGAAAAAAGTCTTGTTGAAGTTGGAGCTGATATTTTTCCAGTACAGCACAGCACTCATTCTTTTGTTGGGGTTTAGTTGTATTCTGATGTGTGTGTGTACCTCTTCTTGCCTCCTGTTACTTGTACGACACACAACTTCTCTTCTGATCTCTGTTTCTGTCTCCTGCTTTCCTCTCTCCATCGGATTACACCCGAGTATGACCTCATATGTGGATTTCCCCTTTTAGTACTTTGAAATAATCAAACATACATTCTATTGCGCTTAAACGCACACACGGTACAGCATAACTAAGAGCAGACACAGTGGCGGAAGGGGAAATGGAGTTTTAAGGGTTCTGGTCATAAGAGTACCCTAGCTAAGGTCTCAAAACGTTTTAGCCAAGTTGCTGACTTGCTGTCTTGGTGAAGCAAAACCCACAATGCAAAATGGAAAGCTTTTTATTGCATTATTTAAAGATCACATGAAATCAAAATCGGACATTTGTTGCTTTTAGTCCATGTCTTTTAGCATCTATATGCTAGTGCACTCTCTTGACTCTTTTAGTTAATATACGCAATTACATTTTACGTTATTTTTTTTATTTGTTTTGTTTTCAGGATACAAATGAAAAAGTTTGACTCATAGTGTGTTTGCTTATTCATTTTGTTCAATCAGACATTTTTATCCAAAATTCAACTCAGAAAAAAACTGCACTTGTCATGCAGATTAATGTTATTTTATATTTAACATTTATTGTGCACGGTGGGCGATTAGGAAGACAACATAGTTGTGCCGTTAGATCTGTGGACACTTAGTGGCACTAAAGCATCTTCTTGATTCTTTGTTGCTTTGTCATTTTGTTGTTCCTCCCGTCGGTTTGGAGGATGCCTTGTGGTGTCCATTAAGGGCAGCATCACACCAATGCTAATTATTTCCCACTCTCATGATGGAAGCTGCACCACACTTAAAAAAAAAAACAAAACACATATCAACCTAACGAGGGGTAATTAGCAGGTCCCTGTAAGGCGGGGCTGTGCTCGGCAACATGACTGCTCTGTGGATTCTGCTAATTCACTTCTCCTCATCTAATTACCCCACACAAACATGGCTGTTTGTCTTTCCTGAGAGAGAAAGTGTGTGGGGTGGGTTTGGTATCTTGGCGATTGTACCCCCCCCCACCTCCTCAAAACCACCGCCACTATCTCACACATGCATGACCTGAGACTCAACCTTATGTAAAACAAACACAACCCTGTTTAATATAAAGAGTAAGAAAGGGCTATTAGTAGAACTATGCATATTATACAATATCATAAGGAAAAACAATCATTAATATATAATGATAATGATAAACTGCTGAAATCAGAGTTTCAGTAAGACCATGTTGTAAGTGCATGTGGTTTAAAAAGTTGGCCAAGCTTTATTAATATTAATATTTTTTCTTTTGCATTAGAATATGCAATCTACCATTTTTAGAAAGGATGCCGACCCTTGGGACTGCATTTAATGACTGCAACTCTTGAGCACCATTGAATTACTTAGTAACGTATGAATATGAATATTTCTTCTGTTAAAAATCGCTGAAGCTATTTTTGAGACAATTTTTTGAAGCATCTTTTTACGTATGTGCAAATGGGTATGTCTTAGAATTGGAAATGAAACTTTTTATTCAGTCAGCTGCAATTCTTGAGACATACTTAAAAAAAAAAAAAAAAGGAAAAATGTTTTGTTGTTGTTTCCCCCCAACATTTTTTAATTGTAATTTTTTTTACTTGAATGTATAATCAGTTTTGAAGGTATACATGTGTGTATGTTAAAGTGATAGATCATGAATGAATATATATTATAAAATGTTTTTCTATTTATTACTTTTTATTTATAAAAACAGTAAGGAATGGACCCTTTTCACAAGACTGTGATGATACGTTTCAATGGTCATCAGCATCATAAATCCTCTAAATTTTTTTATATTTAGATTTTTAAAAAAATGTATGCACATTTAAAACACTATACATTGTATTATATCACATGTATCAAATTACAAAAAAACTATTTAATGCTAATGTGAGGGTGTTTTTAATGCAGCGTCTATGGGAGGGATGGTAAATTTGACATCGTTCTCTCTTCTGACTGCCGTTATCAGTCTCTGTCTGCTTTCGAAGTTAACCCAACTATGACGACTTCCGCTGCTGAGAAACCCGGAAATGTGAAAAAGGTCTATACCGACTAGCTAGACTCGAGGTTAGGCTCAAACCGAGTCCAATTTGAGCACCAAGCAGATGTGTAGCTCTGACAGTACTATACAATTATGTACACGCTCACTTTTTGAGAATAATGAGTAAGTTTGTTAATTAAGAGTGAATTTGTGTGTGTGTTCGTTGTACGTTTATAATACCCTTGTGTAGTGCGTTTATGTTGTTTGTATCTGTTGTGTAGGTTTATGGTGGGTAAATGTGTGTGAGTTTTTGGTGCTGGGACAGGCTGTCTCTTAGAGATAATGGCCCGCAGAGTGAGGGACAGGGACTCCAGCTGGCTGTGAGAGAGTGAGGTGGGCTCCGGGCACATCCCCTGCTGAGGACCCCCAAACACTCATTAACACATCGCTCTTGCACATGAAAGAGGACAGCAGCACGCACCCTAACTTAAAGTATTGATAAAATACTCTCTCACATATATGGACAAATGTGGGGTGGAAAGTGTTCGCCACCTGGGACAGCAAAGTCTCAAAAGAGCATGTGTGTATTTGGTGAAAGTCTTTGTCATCAACATACCAAGGTCATTATTCTCAAAAACTACAGTAATCACTTCTACTCTGATAAATGGAGCTTTCAATCAAGTTCGCAACACCGTTGTCCACTCACTAACCCTCACCAAACACGCACACACAGAAGCGTTGTGTCTCTTTGGCTTGTTTCTCACCTAGCCCTCTCACAGTAGAGGGAGTCTAGGCCCTGTTGTGAGGTATGCCAGTGTGTGCGTCTGTCCTCCAACTCGTTGCAAAAGGACACTGAAGGGACAAAATTGCCCCCCATACTCATCTGAACCACAACAGCCCACCTGAAGCACAACATTATAAAAATATTAAACACCACATTATGTCGCTAACACATTTCTACTACATTAACAACACAGATAGCAGCTCACTTACCACAGACTTGCTAGCTTGACAGCTATTACAGTAATGAAACAAAAATATCAGCACGGTTTCTGTCAGGAGCGGCGTGTGCTGGAGATATATGTTAGCGGAGTATGGAGCAGAGCGGAGAATTATTTGAGCGCTAAGAATATATCCGAGAACATAAAAAAACAGTTCTTTTGAATGACTTCCTTTTAAAATCTTTAGTCTCTTTGGATGGTATTCTCAACAGCCCAGATTTCATTGAGCTTGACCATGCCACAGTCAGCCTGTGTTTAAAAATTCAGAATGATTCTGCTTAGCCTGTTTGCCTTGACCTTAAGTCACTTCTAGGTTTTGCCTGTGAGGGCGTTAAAGGGAAAGTGTAGCTAAAATCTGTCATTACTTGCTCTCATGTTGAAAGCTGTATGGCTTTCTTCTTAGGAACACAAAAGGAAAAATGTGTGCTTTTTACTCTTTTCAGTCCAGCTGCAATTGGAACTGGAGCTCTCAAGCTTCAAAAAGGACACAAAAA
Source organism: Sinocyclocheilus anshuiensis (assembly GCF_001515605.1). NCBI lineage: Eukaryota > Metazoa > Chordata > Actinopteri > Cypriniformes > Cyprinidae > Sinocyclocheilus > Sinocyclocheilus anshuiensis. Next base: position 1,424,564 of record NW_015539907.1, read on the forward strand.
CACATAGAAGTACCTAAAGTGTGGTCCATAATGGCTCATATGCTTTATTTCAAGTCTTTTTTAAATCATACAATCACTTTTTTTTGTGAAAAACTGGTTAAAATGTAAGCAATGGATCATTCAATTTCAAATTATTCGATTCAATTTTCAGAACTAGTCTGAATGATTTGTTAATGAAATTAGACTTGCAGACCCAATGATTTAGGGAAGAACATCAGTAAAAAAAAACTTACATTTTTGTCTTTTGGTGCAAAAAGGTATTGTATGGTACTTTTATGGTTCTTTTATGTCCTTTTTGAAGTTCCCATTTTATTGTAAATGTAAGCAAAGGAGCATATGTCTTCCCTTTTTCTCACAGAACAAAGTCATATGGCAAAAACATTGGTGAGGGTGAGCAAATAACTGTTATTTTTTATGTATCCTATCCCTTTAAACATTTCCACCATCAAATGCACAAAAATAAAAAGCGAGGTGCTTTGGGTGAACCCCAATCTCGAAACGTTCATGGACCTCACCTCGATCCCTGCCCCACCCCATGTCCATCAGCCTCTCTTCACACCATGCGTCGTGTTTATGCACACGTTTGCGCTCGTGTGTGTTTGTCAAGGCCGCGGTCGGAGGTGGAACGACCGCAGCTGAGGTGCGTGATGCGTGTGTATCAATCTTCTACTGCAGAGAGAGAAATGGAGCCCTGTAATAACGGTGGCCCTGCACTCTAATGGAGTGTGTTCTGGAGGGCCCCCTCTAGAGACTCCCCTCCCCTCTTCCCTCCTGAGAGGGCATACGCTTACGGGAAAGGAGGGGGAAGAGACACAGTAATGAAAGGAAGATGCAAAAAGAGAATGAAAAAGAAGGATGGAGAAGTTTAAAAGGCAGGTTAGCGGTGTCGAGCGCTCCGCCGGCCAGTTTTATCCTCGTTTCTGTGTACGCCAGCAAGCCCCGCTTACGACCAGAGAGATGGAGGGATGGAGAGAGGAGAAGGGTAGGGAAAGGCCCCCTCCTGCTCCTCCCTCGTTGCCATGGTAGCAGGTTGTGCTGGCATGTGCCTTGGTTGGCAGTGCCTGTACCTCTGGCATGAGGGTACCTGGGGGAATCAGGGTGTGTGTGCAAGTGTGTGTGATTGAGTGAGGAGAGGTAGGGAGTGTTCGAGGGTTACTGCCACCATCCATTTTCCCCGAGATTAGAAGCTCTCATGGATGAAATAGTGTAGTTAATGCACATTTTGTGTGTTTGCGGGTGTGTGTATGTGTGTAACCACTGCTCAGGGCTCTATCAGTGTAGTGTCAGTTAGGGGCCGTTCTCCTCCCTGTCCAGACGGTGCTCTCACCACTGGACAGATGGCCATACCCTTCCTACCCCCTCGCCCAGCCTGCACCACCCTCCAAACCACCACGACGCCCCCACCTTCACCCCCACCTCTCTACCCTCTGCTCTGGTGGGGGCGAAATAAACTAGAGCACCTCATCACTTCCTTATCCAAATGCCCCTCCAGATACCGAGCCCACCGGCCCCCCCTCACCCATCTCCACCTGCAGTCCGGACTGGGCCGGGGCCCAAAGCGAGGCCCAGGCTCTCCTCTGGCTAGGCTCCGATCCGCAGGCCCCATTAGCGTGGGCTGCTGCGGCGCGCCGTAATGCAGCACCAGGCCTGGCCAAATTAGAGCTGATCAGAATGTGTGGAGCACAGGAATGGCCACCTCCTGCTTCTCTCTGATTGCACAAGTCCAGGATGATTAGACAGGATGTTAAGCCCGGGGGAGCCGGTGTGCAGCCCTCCCTCTCTCCGGCCCCCACTTCCTCCCTCCTCTTTCCCGCTCCCTCTGCCCTCATGTTTCCTCCTTTCCCTGCTCTTTTTCCCAGCTCCTCGGTTTCCCTTGTTGCCGATGTTGTTTTTTTACTGCCTATTTGATTTCTTTTATTCAGTAACACGTTTCATATTCTTTTCCATTTCAGTGTATTGGAGCTGATCGCACTTACACGTGAAATGGAAAACTGGTTGCGTATTGCATCAGAAGTTGCGTTAACTAAACGCATTCCATCATTTAACACATTTGAAAAACATTGATGGATAATTCAGTCATTCCTGTTGTGCGCTATTGCATTTAGATACATTGCCAGTGAAGGATGCTATTAGGGAATAAAAGTGAAAAACAGTGTTTTAAAGCTCCCTCGCGTTTGGATAGACTGGAATTGACATGAGCGCGGATTTAGGGATTGAAACGAGAGATTTCAAGTGTAGTCCAGTGGAATAATTTATGGGATATTGATTATAAAGTCAGGTGACCTGATCGTTTGCCCTCTTGTTCACATTTAAGTCATGATGAAACGGAAGTAGCGACAGATCTTTTATTCCATTTTGCATATCTATATCTGTAGGGTTTTGGTTTTATCCATCAACGGATCTCAATGCGATCTTGCAGTCAAATCATAAAAGGGTGAATTTGAATGATTTTGTTATATATTATTTGTGACATATGCGGATAACAAAACATATTAGCATTGACACTTTTGCAGAGTGTGGTCAGAATGGTATCTGACTTCCTCCATATGTGGTCTAGGTAATCACAATGCAATCACATGGCTTTTAAAGTGGTCAAGTGCTATCCAATTGTGATCCGACCACCAAAAGCGCATGTTAATGGCAGGTGTGACGGGGGCCTTTGTGTCTTAATTTGGATAAATCTTATCATGTTCTCTTTGCTCTCATTCTGTCTCGCAATCTCTTACCACCCCACATTTTGTACGCCACCTTGTCTCTCTTCCTCGGTCTCTCTCTCTTTCCCTCTCACTCAATCTTGCTCTCTCCTCCCTCTTCCTCCAGTCTCGTGTGTAGTCCTTTCAGCGTAGAGCCTTTAATGTGATAATAAGGTGTGAAAATGGAGCCACAATGGCGGAAGGAGGATTGCAGTGGCAGATTTCTCCACTGGTCCTTACTGTGTGCCACGAGTGACTGGGTGGCTTGCGCTCAAGCGGCTCTCGAAGCCTCGGGCCCCTCTCTTACACTTCAGTCTAGCAGCGCGTGGGAGCTTTGATGTTGTTTTGACTCAGACTAGACACACTTAGGGTTGAGATTTATGCTAAGAGGCTGAGAAACGTGATCTCTTTTAGGTCATTTTTAACAGTGGGGTTTTTCCAGTAATGTATTGCATTTTCTAGCAATTAGTGACTCTCAAATATAGAATTGGGAAGTTGAATTGATTCAAGTGAATTGGTTCTTGTAAATGATTCTTTACCTCATATGCAGCATTGGAATGTATGATTCATTCTAGTGAATTGGTTCATCTTAACTTCTACTCTCTTTCTCTCTCTCAAATGTAGATTTGTAGAGCGAGTCTTATTGGTATATTCTTTCTGTAACATTTGGAAAGTTTGATTCATTCTAGTGAATTGGTTAATCCTAAATGCTACTCTCTCTTTCTTTCTCTCCCTCTCTCAAATGTAGATTTGTAAACTCTTATTGGTTTTTTCCTGCATATTCTTTATGTAACATTTGGAAAGTTTGATTTATTCTAGTAAGTCAATCATTTGGATCATTAAATGAAGCATAAAATGATTCACTGATCTGAATTCCTGCACAGTAATTTTTTACTAAAAATAGCTTTTTATGTAAAATCAAGTTAAATGATGCTGTTCAACACTATATTTGACTATTTTTATTCGTCTAGATTTATATATATATTTTTTTAGATTTATATTTTTGATTTCTAGTCATTTTTTATTATTAGTTCAATTTTGACAGCAACGCAATCAGTTCATTCAAACCTCAATGTGCTTGAGAATAAAGTTTTAATAACATATATGTTTGTGTGTGTATTTATGTATGTCGTCTGTGTGAATATGTATATGAATACTTCTTTTTCAAAAAAGTAACTTGACTTTAGTTTAGACTTAAGTTCTGTCTTGGCAACCTGCAGTCTCAAAATAGCTTCCCCAACACCAGATACAACCTGCTTGTATTTATTATTTTTTTTATTGATTTAAGTTTTGACAAGTACAGTAAGTTTTGCTGCCCGTGACATTTGCAAAAGCTCTGCATCAGCACATATATGAAGTACAACACATAACAGGCCAGAAATAATTATTAAAGTTTGATTCACCTGTCAATAGCAATCCCTTAACCTCACATCTTGCCCCTTTCTCTCTGCGGTGCGTGTGTGTGTATATACATAGATGCAGCAGTATCAGAGCGAGACTCTGATAGAAAGGAGAGCCGGGCGGCGGGTGAGGACGGAGAACAGAGTGTGACCAGTCATGATGAGAGGGTGGGAGAGGAGGATTTAGATGACGACTCCATCTTCACCTGTGACAACTGCCAACAGGACTTTTCTCGACTGTCTTGAAAGAAGTGTCAGTTTAATGTGTCTCTTGTATGTTTACTTTTGTAGATTGCCTCTACAATTTTTGAGTTAGACTTATAAATGAATGATTGTTGCTTAAGACAAGCCTTTTTACCTACAATAATCATGCAACTTATCAAAAATACAAATAATTTTGCATTATATTTATGGGTGAGACTACCTGTTTATCCTGTACAATAGCAGACGGTGGAGTGTTTGGTAAACCTACTTGAAAACAGTCATTATTTTTTGCAATTTCGTGTGGCTACACTATTGGCACAGAAATTCTACATGGCTTTAATTTCTTATTTCTGATCAAAATCATATTGGCAGGAGGCAGAAGTTGGTATAGTTTTCACGGTGGTGGGGTTGCTCAGAGGCCGTTGGCTGTTCTGGAGTCAGTATGCTCCCTCAGGAGAGTGGCGTTTTAAAGCTAACACGCAGTACACGCACACAATAGCCGTTATTACAATCGTGGTAATTAATGAAACGCTGAAAGCGGCCCTGCAGGGGCATCTGCTTCCTAGCAGATTAATCAAGGGCCTCTCCTTAACGAGCATAAAAATTGAGAAGAGGGGGAGAGGTAGATATAGAGAGAGAGAGAGCATGTCACTCCAGCAGTCGAATGCAGTATATTTATTGAATAATCTTGCAGTGTCTTTTCAATGGTATAAAATTCTCAAAGTCACAAAATATGATGGATTGAAGTGGATTGTTAATATCCACGGCCTCATCGTACCAAAGCACTCATGTTTCTGAGGGGACACAATACAGCGTGACACAAACCTCTTCTCCATCGCCTTCCTTTATTTTGGCAACTTACCAAGTAATGAAATCATGGCGCTGGATTTTAGATGCAATCTCAGTTTCAGAGTCATCAGAGAGATGCATGTTGCATTGTGGAGGGGAAAAATAAAGAGTGAAATGAAATGACAAAATGCAGTTGTTCCAAGGAGTGTGCGATCTGGAGATTGCAAAATAATCTGGTGCTGTGTCTGGGGGTTTAGACCAATCACAAAACCTTCTTCCTCTTTTTATGATTATGATTATTGTTATTATTATTATTATTTATATATTATTTTATTATGAGTGTCATTTTAGGAGTATTTATATACTATAATGGTTTTTATTGATATTTTGGATAAGCTTTTATTTTATATTTTCAGTTTTCATTTTCATTTTTGTTTAATTTTTAGAAATTGTATGTGCTTTAAAAAATTACTATTTAGGATTTATTTAGTTGTATTTCAAATTTTATTTTATTTTATTTTAGTTTAATTTATTTAATTGCCAAGGCAACATTTTCATCTAATATTATTTTTGGAATTTCAGCTTTATTTCAATTAACAAAAATTGTTAAAAGTTTTATTTAATCATATTATCCCTGATTATTATTACTATTTATTATTATTATAGTTATTATTAGTAGTAATAATAATATTAATTATTATTATTTTAAATAAAATTTTCTATCAAATTAGATTATTATTACATTTAGAATTATGGACATTTTAATTATTTTTAGTAGTAGTAGTAATAATAATAATAATAGTAACATAAAATAATAAAAGTAACATGCTGCTGGTGACTTCATCTGATAAGGGACAAACACACGCCATTTTGTGTGTGTGTGTGTGTGTGT
>NW_015539907.1:1430881-1445520 GCF_001515605.1 Sinocyclocheilus anshuiensis
GGGAGGCCTTGTTGTGGAGAGCAGTGGATGGTTCCCATGTCCGCAAGGAGAGCCTGGCCAATATCAGCACACCAGCAGAAGGCTCATAAAGCCACACTATCAATTTACAGTTATTATTATGACCGCATGCCCGTCAGAGCAGGAATATTCGAGCACAGCCACGCCATGCCACGAAATGAAATATCTATTCCCTTAACAGTAGACACCGTGGCTATAGAATTACACCTGTGTTTGAGCGTGTCCATCTCGTGTATTTGTGCACCGTCCTCGTGTTTAGCTTCTGGACAATAATATAAGCTCTGATATGGTCGCTACCCGTCTCTACCGTCATTGTCTTTCTCTGCCTGTCCCTCCATCCTTCTCTTTTTCTTCTCCTCCCTCGCTGCCATTGATCGCTGCTAATATGAGTTCCACAGGAGACGATATTGGAGACGAGGAACGACTGCCTTTCCATCCCTCCAAATGTCTTTGACTCTGCCTTCCCCTATTACACTCAACTCCTAGCGTTTCCATCTCCTCCTACTTTGTCTTATATATCACTCTAACTTGTTGTGCTCTCTTTCTCTTTCTGCTTAAGATTTACACTGGGGCTCTTTTTGTTAAGCCTAGAAATAGAGAAGTTGACTAATGTAAACAAAGAAACATGATGTGTTGTGAAGATTTTTCACTATTTCTGGATAATCTCAAATAGACAGATTTCTGACACTGATCATGTGACTCTTTGCACAAAAAGTCAGATGTTCCTGCCTCATCAGTTTTACTTGTGGAGTTCATGCAGTTCAAATTCTACTGTCATTAAAGCAACATTAATCGAGTTCAAATGATTGTTTTATTTTATAACTTTTCACTCAAGTTATGCTCATAATATAATGTGTTAAATTATAAAAGTGCAAAATTACAGCATTTTCAGTAGCGGTCCCAGAATTTTGGACCCCACTGTATGTTTTTAAGAATGAGCTAATGTGTATTATTTTTGTGTTGAATAAACATTGAGTTGTACTTCTAGAAATTAAGTTTTGGTTATCACTGTTGTCGTAAGATTTTTTTAAAAATTGTTTTGCACCAAGTCTGCATTTGGTCCAAAGTACAGTAAAAACAGTTACAATTATGAAAGATAATTGCATTTTTAGTAACCCTTTTCTGTTTTAATATACTTTAAAATGTAACTTATTTCTGTGATGGCAAAGCTGACTTTTCAGCAGCCATTACTCCAGTTTTCAGTGTCACATTATCCTTCAGAAATTATTCTTATATGCTGATTTGGTGCTCAAAAATTTCTTATCGATTTCTTATCAATCTTACCGACCCCAGATTTTGAACGGTAGTGTAAATGACCCTGCGTCCCGATATCATGTCTGTTTACAGGATTGTAGTGTAAGTGAGAGTGTTTGTGTTAGGGCTGGGCGATTTGTCAAAAAATTAAAATCTCGATTTTTTTCAGAACGTTTGACCGATTCTCGATTTCTTTACGATTTTTAACTAGTCAACTTAAAAATGTAACTACAACATGATTAAAATTATGCGTTTCTTTATTAACCCTCTATTTTAAGAAAATTCTATTCCAAGTGCACCACAAATGAAATTGTCAACATGATGCAAATGTTAAACAAATCACTTAAGTATCTTTTCAGAAAAGATGCATGAACTACAACTACATCTTGCTTGTCTTAAACATATTATATGTTCAGATATAATACGAATTCAAAATGACTGAAGATATAACACCAGTAGACTATTAACTATAAATGTTCTATAAAAACAACAGCAGCTTTCAGCCTGTCACCATGATGCAAACATGAAATATCAGACATACAGTAGTTACAGGTTTTTTATTAGCTTGTGCTGCTTTTCCATTATTTTTTCTATGTAAACATGGTTTGACTGTTGCACTCTCATCAATTGCAGCGTCTCATGCATGAAATGGCATTCTAAAAACGAAGTGCTCAAGTTAAAAGAAGTTCACTCCCATATTCTTGCATTTTTTTCCTATTCCACTGCCATTCATTCTGTGTGAGTGAGTGGCGCCTAGTGATATGAGCGCGTCACGTGAGTGGTTAATCACGTGCGCCAACATGCAGTCGGATCGTTCTTTTCTCTTTACTGTTATCACTGGCATATTCTCAAAGTGTCTAATTCTAACATTTGGTAATATTTCTATTCAAAATCGCGATTCCTCGATTTCTAAAAAATAAAATCGTGGCAAAACATTAAATTCGAATTAATCGATAAAAGCCCTAGTTTGTGTGCACTTTGCTGGCAGTTGGACGACATTGTATTGTCTCGTGTATGTTTATATTTGTCTGTGTGTGAATATACCGGGTCATAAAATCGTGGAAAAACATTAAATTCGAATTAATCGATAAAATCGGAAAAATCGCCTGCCCTAGTTTGTGTGCACTTTGCTGGCAGTTGGACGACATTATATTGTCTCGTGTATGTTTATATTTGTCTATGTGTGAATATATCGGGTCATGAGTGTGGATTAGTGTTTGTGTGCACAAATATGTGAATGTGTGTGGGTGAAACGTGAGTGTGTGTGTGTGAGTGTCGTACTGTGGGCTGATTCTGAGGGGAGGCTCTACTGGAGGAGGAATATGGAACACTGGCTCCCTGAGGAGCGCTTGGAAAAAACCTCAGATCAAATGGAGAACATTCACTGCGCTGCTCCGCTCCACTGCCCTGCAACCGGCCAAGGTTGGGCCCTGGCTGTTAACAACACTCACCTCACTCTCTCGCTCTCTCTTTCTCCCTCTCGCCCCCTTTCCTCATGTCCCCTGTGGCGTTGTGCAACTGACCCCTCCCTCTCTAGTCTGGAACAGAAGGCCCTATAGCCTCCTGGGTTTGGCTCAGTTGAAGAAAGAGGCCCAGTTTAGACTCCACAGCACCAGTAGGCCTGTTCAGGTGTCCTCTCAGCCTGGTTTTGGTTATATGTGTAGTTTTTATTGGTCCACCTTCACAATGTGTTGTATATAGTAGTGTTGACCACCCTGCGAGCTTCCTAAACTCATGTGGCAGGACAGGGGGTGAGCAGAAGGCACAGATACACACACGCACACACAGAGGTGACCGCTGCATGGCAGCTGAGCTCTTCTAGGCTGAAATTAAAATTCATTGGATGACATCCTTTGACCCATTTCTCACTCGATCGGTTCATGTTTTGATCTTTATAGAAAATAAATGTCGGTTTGTGTGTTGCCATAGGAGAATGGATGAGAAATACTGAAAGACTATGGGGAGTAAGCCAGAGAATGGTTGAGTGAAGCAGGCAACCGTGTGGGTAAACGAGAGAGCTGTCAGTCAGCTGGGGGGGCGGGCTCTCCACCTGTCAGATACAAATAGGAGGCGAGTGCTAATTAACCCGCCTTCAGAAGACTGAGGGGAACAGCAAGCGCTCCAGAGAGACAAACTGAGAGAGAGAGAGTGGTGGTGGGGGGGTTTGTAGTCAGTAGAAATAGCTCTACACCGCTCACACTCTCTCTGTCACTGTTCCGAGAAGCAAAGAGAGGGTTGGAAGACAAATGGCTTCTTTTTTTTGGCCTTTTTGCCACTTTTATTTATAGGTGTAGTCAGAAAGGACAGGAAGGGTCAGTAAATGTCACCAGCTGGATTCTAACTCGCACTCCTACGCGTTAACCACTAGGCCACAGGCCTGACATTGAGATGTACTTGTCATCACACTTTTGATTCAGATTTAAAATATTCACACATTCACAAGATTTATTCTAACAATATTTCAATATTTTCTGATATTTTTACCTCGCAAACATTTTGCTTTGTTGGTTTTAGTAACAAAGTTTTTTGCTGGAATGGTTATTTAAACATGTTTATATTTTTTATATTATTTAAAAACATTTTTAATTATTGAAATTAATTTAGTATTTTTATGCATTTAGTTTTTATTTTTGTTTATTAAATGTATTAGCAATTATATATTTAATTAAACTAGTAAATTTACTATTATTACACTTAATTCAATTTAGTTTTTATGCACTTAATTTTATTAAAACATTTATTGCATGTTTTAATAATTTGTATTTAATAAAACTAGTATAATTAATAAATATTTAAATAAAATATTTAAAAAATGAACTTTGTGAATGATGACAGTTAGTGGTGCAACGGATCACAAAACTCACGGTTCGGATCATATTACGGGTTTTGAGTCACGGATCTGATCATTTTTCAGATCAGCAAAAGAAAAATTAGTGAAAGCTTACTTTAAGTATTTCTATTTCACAGCAAAACTACTAGCTTTAATAAAGTTAGTAATAAAACAAGAACAATTACACAAATTACAAGCATAGATGAATATAAAAAACACAGTTACAAATAAAGTCAGTAACAGTAGCATTCAGGTGCAGAAATGTAATAATTAAGTGTAAAATAACACAGATTAATCTTTGTTAGAGTAGTGGTGTTTTTTGATTAGCAGACAGAAACGGGTATTTATTGTGTGTATGTGAAAGAGGAATCAATTCGCTGTTCATGCGGTGTCTCTCTCTCTGCGTGTGCGTGCTTCGGGTGTGTGCGGCAGCGGCTGAGCGCACAGAAAACAGCGCGCAAGTTAAAATTGCTTGATAAAACTGGCAAGACAAAACATGTGCAAATGATAAACTTTAACTCTATGATGGTTAAACTTAACAGTTAATCCACGGATCACATGCGTGCCGAACCGTGCAGCCTGATCCTTACGGATCACGGATCATCTACGATCCGTTGCACCCCTAATGACGGTGGCAAATCTGCTGATTTTTCTCCTGCGTTTCTCCCATGATAATAGTATCCCATTTGTTCTTTCTCTTTAAGACTGTAACCAACTCATTTACTTCTATAGACACTCACACACACAGTGCGCGGTGTGCCCTCTCCTCTGTTGGCAGGCTAGGTGGGGAGTTGTGTGTCTGGCAGGCAGTTGAAGTGTAATGGGTGTGTGTGACGGGGCCTCGGGGTGGTTCGGTCCCTTGAGAGAGCAGTCACCCCTTCATTCTTCCACTAAACACACACTCACCCAGGGCACTTCACGCTATGAATACATATCCCATTTCCACTTATCCATCCTTCCACCCATCCGTCTGTATGTCTGTCCGGGCCAACCGAAGACCCCCCAGCTCCTGCCTGTCATCACGACGGCAGCTGAATCCAGGGAGGCCAAGACTCTTATTAAAGTTGCAGATCATTTCCCCTCTCCCTTCATCCTACAGAGAAAGAGCAGAGTAGTTGGTAAATTGATCTTGCTGTGCTGAGAAAAAAGCTGGAAAGGACAAACTCTGATATTAGTACCCTAAATTAATTTTATTGCCATTAGCTTAAATTATTTTGTGAATAAATGTGGCTGGACATCTTTATGTATGTTGAAGAAAAGATTTATTAAATTAAGCACTTTTACCATGGAAAATAATATTGACTTGGTTAAGCCCGGCTCACACTGTGCGATTTTGGCCACGATTTGGTCGTCTGAGACAAATTTAGAAAATCCTAAAAGATTCCTATAATCCTAGGCTAAAATGTGTAGTCTTTGGTCGTTAGTTTGACATGCTCACCGACAGCCGATTAATGGCCGTTGCGATCAGATTTTACCTCCGACGAACTTCTGGCAGTGTCAGAAGATTTGGCTCACAGTCCTGCATCTGAGACATTTAGAAAATCCTAAAAGATTCCTATCATCCTAGGCTAAAATCTGTAGTCTTTGATCGTTAGATTGACATGTTCACCGACAGCCGATTAATGACCGTTGCGATCACATTTTACCTCCGACGAACTTCTGGCAGTGTCCGTAGATTTTGCGCACAGTCCTGCAGTGTGACATCTTTTACAACGAATGTCAAACTGTCTTCGTTTTTCAAGACAAGCCATGATCAGAATTAATGCTAGAGATTTCTTCTAACTGCATAAACTCCGGCGCTCTCATCCTCCGCTCACGGAATTCATATGATTCGTTGCCTTTGCTATGATAAACACCAGTTGCGCCGTTGTTTTCATGTGGGTGTGTAGTGCTGCTTGCACTATTCTGCATAAATACGCCGGTATTGCCGCCATTCATAAACTTTTAATGATAGCCAACATTACAGCCCCGCGTGCAATGCAGCTCGCAGTCACTGAACGTGTATGGGGTTGATAAGGCAAAACTCCGGACAAGTTTTCTTGCGCGCACCCGTTTTTAACGCGTCTTGACTGTCGTACAGTCTGACATTAATGACAACTGAGATCCCACAGTGTGACATAATCATCATGTTCGTACAGTCTGACAAGTACAATCCTAAACGACTTTTTAAAAAATTGCACAGTGTGAGCCCGGCTTTAGGGAAAACAAATAAAAATTCTCTTACAGTGGAAGTTTGGTGCCCCCTTTCCACCAACAGGGGGCCAATCTGGAACCGTTCCGCATGTCTCTGTTGAGCTGGAAAAATTGCCAATGCACTGGCCCCTAAAACCTGCTGAATAAAAATAGGAATCATTAGAAGCTAAGGGTTATTATTATATTATATTATATTATATTATTTTATTGCTACATTGTATGTGTGTAAAATACATATATATATTTTAAGCAACACTTTTGCATTAGTAGATCGTGATTGCATAAAGACGCTGAATTAAATTAATTTTGATGTTAAGATGTGTTCTTGAAAATTTGTATGGCTCATAAACAAAGACTTTGTGAAGTTTATTTGTGGACAGCTTTAAACATAATCCGTTATATCATTGTTCAACTGTCAAGTCAGCAGAAACGTGGTCCGGAGAGAGGTTTTCCTATCCCTGGTTGATCTCAGTGTAAAAGTGTAGCCTCCATACGGCGACATACCCCATATTGCCTCACAGATCTCCATCGGAAGCATGTCTTTTTTGTTTTTACAAATCACGAGACGAGCTGAAATTGTTGTCTGTGGTAATCGTCTGCATGCCACATGTGTCTTGAGCTGTATTTGCTTTGCGTGCGTTTGCGGCACCTATATCAGAGGAGAGCGTGTGTGCGCTTTTGCGTGTCTCTGTGTGTTTGCACAAATCAGACTACGTGTGTTCCCTCAAAGTGAGAGCTGCTTTGTGTGTTGGTCCTCCCTTACCCCCTCCATTCCCTCTCTCTCTCTCTCTGTCTCTCTCTCTCTCTCTCTCTCTCAGAGCCAGAGGGTGGCCTGAAGATTCCTCCACTAAGCCTTTGGCACAGATACAAATGCAGTCACAGCTGGTTGTAAACTCAGGTTTTCCAGGGAGAGCAAGAGCCCTGCCTCCATAAGAGAGAGAGATTGAGGGGAGGGGAGGGTGCACAGCTTTCAGGGAGAGAGAGAAAGGGAGGGGGTGAGACGAAGGAGGGTTGTTTCAAAGCACACTGGAAGTCATTTTTCATCACAGGGTTCATTTTTCACGATGAAGTTCTTTTCTCTCTCCTTTTTCTCTTTCCCCGTCGCTGTCTTTCAGCATCTCTTTTTCGTTTCCTCTCCACCTCCTTCCATACGTGACTCTACTTATCTCGTGTTTTTTCCCCGTCGCTCGCTCTCCTAGCCCTAGATTTTCCTTTTCCCCCTCTTATAAAATATGGATGGCACCAGTTTTGGGAGAGTTGAGAGGCTCTCCGGCAGAGAGAGCAGTGCTCTGTCTCTGTAGAGACTCGGTTTGTGCATGCACCTAAACACTTCACTGAGCAATCTGTCAACATGTCAGCAACACATGTTTTGTAAAAAAAAAAAAAAAAAGAGAAAAAAGCGCTTCCAAAGGGAGTAATGGCTCCCACCAGGACTCCGAAAATGCTTTGAATTCAGCAGATTTCTATTGCGGGGGGACTCCCCTGGGGTGCCTTTTTTACAATGCCTGCATTTCAGAAATTTGAGCCAAAGACCCCTGGGGGCGTCCTTTCATAATGCCTGAAAATGTAGGGTTATATTGTGTGCAGTTCCCCATGGGGCCTTTATTAATACCTGAATTCTGAGGGACTGGAAATTACACAGGGACTCTGTGGGGGCCTGCGCTCGCACCAGGAAGGGAGAAAAACTCTGTGGGGACGTTCTCTCTTCTCTTCTTTTTCCTTCCATCCTCTCCTCTCCTCTCTCCATTTTTTTCTTTCCTGCTCCACGCAAGAGCGAAATAAAAGAATTTGCCAAAGGACACAAAAAAGGATCGTGTGTGTGTTGGCGGCAGTGTACTTGTATTCAGCTTGCCTTCTCGGAGGGAAAAAATCAGCCGATTAAAAATGTAACTCTCTCTCTTTCTTTCTGTCTCTCTCCCTCTCTCTCTCTCTCTCTCGGCTGCTGTGTCGAGCAGGCGGGCGGAAGAGGGGAGAGTAAATATTTGGTCTGTCTGCGTGTGCCCAGGAAGAAGCCAAAATCTGTTGGAATATCCACACATTTTTTTCCCGCTCGTAAGAGAGAGAGAGGTAATATTCCTGCCACCAAACGCACTCATTTGTATTCACTGGCTATACGAAGGGTGTGTACGGACAAATAAATGTAGAAATAATCAAAGTACACAATTACAAATCTATTTCTTTTGGTGCTCATCCACACCAATACGCATAATTCATACTGTGCTTATTTGCGCAAGCTCTGGTCACGTGTACTCTTTGTTTTTAGGTTCAAATCGTCTCTCTTTTTTTCGTCTCACATTAATGAATAAATATTACTCATTCATACATAAAGATCTGTGCGCACCTCAGGAAGTGCACTAGTTCGAAATGAATTTTCTGCAGATTAAATGAAACTTCTCGTTCCTGGATGCTGACTGCTCAACGTTGAGCTCCAAAGTCAGTCGAGGCCGTCTCCACTCCCTTTGAACGATTCCAGGGGGCGTAGGTCCATTCTAAGATGGCCGCCCTTTGTTGGTTTTCCACAGGGACCAAGTCTTTGTCAGAGGCTCTGTGGGCGGAGGAGGTCAGGTGTTCCAGTTTTCCTTCGATCGCTTCGCATCTTAGTTAGGGTTTTGTCTGAGAATGTGACCCCCGGTTGGTGGGCGTGACCTCGGTGACCCCGGGCGTTGGAGAATAGAGCCATCACCAGGTTCTTCACAGGGAGCCACGGTAATGAGGAACAGCCTGTTCTCTCCGATTCAGTCCTGTCGCCCCCTCCTTCTCCTTCCGTCTCTCACCCTGTAGTGGATAACCCAAACTGCCCTCTTTCTCCCCGTCTCCCTCTCTCCAGCTCTCCTGCAGTGTCCTTTCTCCCTTTCTCATTTTCTTTTCACTCACTCCCCACCTCCTGTTGAGTTCGGCCCATTTGCCCCCAACTTCCTCGCTCTCTCAATCTCTGGCTTCTCCATTATGGTTTGTGGCTACTAGCTGTGCTCCTCCACTCCTCACTGGCTCCCTATAGCCAGCTTAGCGTGGGCCGAGTGTGGGCGTGGAGCGGGCCCCTGCAGGTCCGGCCCTCAAGATGCGCCGTTGCCGGTATTGTTACCATACAGTACCAAAATGCGGTCAGGTGGCGTCGTATGTCAACACACCCTGGAGCTGCAGACCTTGGGTATGCACACACACACACACACACACACACACATACCTAGACCAACTTACTCTTTCACATTCTCACACTCAAGGGGCCCAAATTGCACGCACACACACACACACACACACACACACACACACACACACACTCACACTCACATACATACACACACTTGTGCTTTTGTGCAACAGATAAATTACAATTTATATGTTTTAAACACTTTATGTTTAGATGATTTCTATTTTGCGGGAGTCCCGCGAATCATTTTATTCTCCCGCATCCCGCACACACACGAGTCTCTTCCCGCCCGCACCCGCACTCGCCCATCAAGAGTTGTCCCGCGCCGCACCCTGTTGCGTTGGGTCCCGCGGTCCTCCCGCGGGAGTGCAGGTCTCTACTCTAAACCCTAACCATAACCTTTGTATAACGTTGGTAGCACATTCTAATTACTGTTTGTTGCTGTTGGATACATCCATGACTTTTCTAAACTCTAAACTATATCCATGAAGTCTGATCTTTTGTTTACATGTGACTGAATATTTGAGTTAACCAACGAAATCGGTTGCGTCCAGGGTTTGTGCTTAAATGGTTTGGGGAAAAAAGTCATGTGATGTTATATTAAGCACAAAAATACACTATGCACACAGATTTTTGGGTGAAATTGTTTATTTTTAATTAGATTTTAACCATTTTATCAATACTTTTCTGTAGAGCTTTTTATTTATATTTATTTTTTATTTATATATATAATTATATTTATATTTAAATATATTATGTTTTCTTTTGCTGCGTTCCTCCAGAACAGTTTCTACCTATAAGTTAGGAAATCATAAATATTACATCCATTCAGTGATTTTCGTTGCAATCATTTGGAATCTGTCTATAATTTAAAATTTTCTTGAGTTGTTTTTATTGTTGTTGTTCATAATTAGTACACGCTATTCATACACATTCCATTTTATAGTCACCGTTCACAACTTATCGATGACAGTTTGTTTCTCACCTGTAATGAGGTGAAAAAACGAGCCCACAATGTTTTGGAGCAGAACTTGTATCTGTGTAAGTGTCCTATCTCTAGGTCTCATGACGTGGCGGCCAATCACAGTGTGTTTTGTAGTAACATAGAATGCCGCCCTACTTTACTGTCAATATTACATCTCCTAAGACCCTCACAAGCTTCACATGCTCTTAAATGCATCACATGTCTCACATTATCATTTCCGTAGTTACGAGAAATCACAGCTAATATTTTGCACACGGCCCTCACTCTGTGAAAGTGTCCGCAAATGATAGAGAACCTCTTTTCCAGTCTTCCCATGAGGACAGCCCCCCTCAGGGACCTCTGCCAGCCTCAGGCAGGCTCTCAAACACCCATTACGCCCTCCCTCTATCTCTCTCGCATATACACGCACTCATACACAGTGACGTCAGTGGCTGGTTGCTCCCCTGGGTGCCGAGAGCAGTCTTTGTTCCCCCTCGTTTTCCCCTCCCCTCCAGTCCTGCTCCTCTCCATGTCCTTTGTCCCTGGAAATAGCCATCCAGCTAAGTGCCTGATTGGAATCCTTCGCATCTTGGCAGGGTCGCAAGGGGGGGCCTCCGAAACCACAAGGGAGTGAGAGATGGATGGATAGCAGGAGAAAGAACAAGTCTAGATTTAGAGCGTAATATCGGACGAGGGAGGGCATATACATATATATGTGTGTGTGTATATATATATATATACACACATATACATATACAGGCTAGTGACATGTACATGTCGAGGCTAGAGACAGTGGAGCATCCCGGGAGAAACAGAGGAAGGGAAATGCATGATGGGGGTTGAGTGTTCAAAGGAGACGGCCCTCTATTGGGGTTAAAGATCTGGAGAATCCTTCTGCTGTTCCTCTGAGCTCAGATTCTACGCGATCCACCCTGCCTTTGTAAAATATTTAAACCTGTTTCCCATTTCTGGGGAGGATAGGAAACTCACTGCTGAATAAGTAACCAGACTTGGAGGTGGGTGGCGTCACCGACAAAATCTCCACTTTGGAAAAGACGATAAATCCAACACGCACAACCCGATGAGAAAAAAAAAAAACTTGTCACATCATTAGCCTTGGTGTCTCGCCATTGCCGCCTTTCCCTTCTTGCTTTCTTCTATTTTCTTTTATTCTTTCTTTCTTTTTTCCCTCCGTTTAATGAGAGCAGCTCCAGTGGAGCGCAGTAGGGCCGAGGCGGTCCTGCTCTCTGGCTGGCTGGTGGGAGTGCCCTGCTCAAGTAATGAACTCCCCCAGGACACAGCACAGCAATGCGGGCCTGTTTCCACGCTCCGTTCCCAGGGCAGGCCGGGACTGCTGTTGCCGCCGCCACTGCTGGGTGGGGAGACGGAGAGAAAGAGAGGGAAATGGAGAGACTGGTTACCCCCCGGTTTGCTGCCAAAGCATGCGGCCTGCGAACGGCTAGATAAAGTGAAGTGGGGTTTTGGAGGAGAGGGGGCAAGAGAGGGAGCGTCGGGAGGCTCCGACAGCTGTGGGGGGCTTTGGGTTGACTGGTGAGGGGCTGATAACGGGTCGGTATGGATCGGAGACGAGTAATAATCCACAAGCATGCTGGAAAAGTTGAGGAGAGATTAAATGAGTGCAGTTGTGTGTGTTGGTTTGGGATTGTGACAAACACAGTGTAGTGGCACCATGTGTCCAGCTGGTAAACACTGCATCCTCGCATGGTAGAAAATGATGGGATTTGATATTTATTACTTAATTTTTACATTCTTTTTTTTCCGTTTATGAAGTCATTTGCAGAATATACGCAGACCTAGACTCTTTCTTTCACATTTTCTGTACTGATTTTTTTTTTGGAATTCTTAGGAATGGATTTGTGTGTGTATATAAAAACACACACAATATAAAAAATCGAACCGTATGGTTCCCCACACACGGTTCGGCACACGCTAGGGCTTCAGCTTGTTCAACTTAAATCTGACAACGCATCTGTGGTTTATTATAAATAACACGTAAAACAAATGGTTTGGCTAATGTATGTTTCTGTTGATGGATGCGCATTCTGGCTTCCCAAAACATTACAACTACAGCGATGAAAAAAAAAAAAAAAAAAAAACATCGTGATATCAATTTTGGCCATATCGTCCAGCCCTACCCTCAACGTGTTTTTACAGTGTTGAGCAATGTAAAAAATCACAGACATATCTGTTGATTTCTTGAACGCAATGGCCAATCAGAAACGTTTTGTCAGAATTCACTCACCGCTGAAAGCGCCTCTGCAGTTTTGCATGCTAGTGAATCATCTCATGACTAAGTGCAGACGCGATGTAAATAAGAGATTCATTGTGCAGTTTAGAGAGCTTCATTGATTATAAGGGAACTTTGTAAGATCGCGATGAACGAAGATGAGTGATGCTTTTTAGTGATAAAGGGAGCGCGCTTTGCGCACTTTCTAGGGTATAATCCATTCAGAATTTGTATGAAAATTTCGTTCTTCGGACACATAGGCTACACCCTGCAAAGTTTCGGGAATGACAACAACAACAAAAAAATTTTCGTTTTGTGACAAAAACCATCCCTTGTTTTTCCCCTTATGATTTTGTTTGTGAGACTTTTTGTGCTCAGTTAAATGTGGCTTTTGGCTTTAAGAGACCAATCGAGCTAAAAGACAATACAAATCTGCTGTCCAAATCATGGACCATTAGTAACCGAAACCCTCAGAGCAGAAAGCAAGCCCAGTGTCTTGTGGGATAGCAGAGGAATCAGTGGTGATTTTGTTGTGATTAGGTTGCGATGGAGAGTTTCCACCACCGGTTTGGGTCAGAACGGATAAACTTCTTGATGTAGACGAGGCAGCATCATTACCCCAGAGCCTCAAAACTGCCATATGTGCATGTCAGAGAAGCTTGGCAGGACACTATAGAGATCCAATTGTGCATAGACAAGAAGTTGTTCCACTATTTGAACTGGAAGCCAGAGCAAAGTATTAAATCTAATTTTGGCCACAATCCGCAATCAATGAAAAATCCTGAATGCTATATTTCAGAACTTTGGAGAGTTGGAAAATGAACTCTGCAGCAGCAGTCATGAAGTGAAGAGACGGTTTAGTGAGGATGGCGTGACTTGTTGCCCGATATAGACCGACCCCTTGTATTTCTCTCTCAACGAGTCATTTCACAGCTCAGACACATCAGAGGCCCTTGTCAAGACACTTTCCAGAGATAACATTTCTTCCAAATTAAATAAGGTATGAGCGATTGTTTTTTTTTTCGACGTAATAATACCCATATGTCCTTAATTATTCATATTTTAGTAATGCAGTCTCTTAATGGCTGGAAACACAAGTAAGTAATAAAACACTTGGGGGTTTGATTTAATTAAAAAAAAAAATCATATTAATTTAATTTTGGGGCATGTGTGCGAGCTTGTGCAGCAGGAAATGCACCCTTCCATATTGACTTTGTGCTTTTGCTTTTCTTTTCCTCTATTCCTATGTATAGCAACACCTCTACCGTAATTTGCACATCTTCTGTCCTTATTTTTTAAATTGCTCCTAAACTAAGTGTTTAAGAACAGGTATAAGTGTATTAGTGCTTTCGTACTCTTTTGATTATTGGTCATATTTTTATACAAACCCAAAAAACCTTACCTAGCTACTTGTATAAATGGCTCAACAGTATGACTTTAGCCTTCCCTGCCAACATTTTCACTGGCTCCACCACAAAAGAATAATCAATTTCTATTTATATTCTAGTTAATATGTATATTTTTATGTTTGCTAGAAATATTAGGATTTTTCATTGAATAAAGTAAATTCAATTAAAACATTTTGTTTGATTATTAAATGTAAAAAAAAAAATGTAAAAATACATTTGTTTAAATAAAAATGCAAAAAAAAAAGAGCTTTTAAAAAAGTTGGAAATTATAACAACAATGTATGGCTGTACATTCATGAATACACTTTGGATGTTAGAATTTATTTAATTATTATTATTTTTTTTTGGGTGGCCAAGTGATTATTTTTGTAGGCCGTTGAGCCTTGTATTGCTTTTGCCTAGTGGATGATAAAAATCAAGTAGACTTGCATTGCCATATTTGATCTTCTTTAAAGGGTTAGTTCACCCCAAAATGAAAATGATGTCATTAATTACTCACTCCCATGTCGTTCCAAACCCGTAAGACCTCCGTTCATCTTCAGAACACAAATTAAGATATTTTTGATGGAATCTGA
>NW_015539907.1:1445637-1447091 GCF_001515605.1 Sinocyclocheilus anshuiensis
ACGCACGCTTTACCCTAAGTGTAAACAACGCTGATTACACCGATTACATTCATGCGCGCGCTTTCCCCCCCTAACGTAAACAACGCTGATTACGTTCGTGGGTACTCTCCAAAATGGCAGAAGACGTAACTCGGGGTGAGAAGAATTGTTAAATAAATTGTTATTTTTGTTTTCTTAACGCACAAAAAGTATTCTCGTAGCTTCGCAAAACTGAAGTTGAACCACTGATGTCACATGGACTGTTTTACCGATGTCCTTGCTACGTTTCTGTCTGGGAACATTTCAGTTGCGTTGCTGTCTATGGAGGGTCAGAGAGCTCTCAGATTCCATCAAAAATATCTTAATTTGTGTTCCGAAGATGAACGAAGGTCTTACGGGTTTTGAACGACGTGAGGGTGATTGATTAATGACAGAATTTTCATTTTGGGGTGAACTAACCCTTTAACTTGGACCAGTACACAACCACCCACCACCCAGAGCACCCTACATAGACCATCCTAGCATCATGGCAGGGACTTATTCCTCATCACATTTGCATTAAAAAAATATAACTGTAGTTGTAAGTGATTTTAATGATTAAACCCACACCTCTCCAGTGGTTGAGTTTGATAGCATGCCATTGATGAAGGCAACACACATCCCTGAAGTTCTTCCATAGGAATAGGGTAGGAAGAAGGAGGGAGAGCGTACATGAAAGCCGGATCATCGTTGAAGCCATTTTAATGTTTTTGTTCTCCCGCGTTATTAAAAAGTGGTGACCTGATGTCAGGATGGGGCTGCACTTTTACTGTTAGTCCCACTGCAATCCTTTTTTCTGCCGTGGAGTCCGAGCAGCTAGTGGTCGCCATTGATCTACTGCACCCGTCACGCTGCCCTCTACCACACGGTGTGCCTCATTGTGTGTGTATGTGTATGAGCTGACTTTTTTATTCATATATGAGTAGGCATTTGTATTCATGCTTGCATGGGCATTTCATGCGTTTTACATATGTGTGAATGTCTATACACATTGTATGTTTGAATGCACGTATGTCTGGAGGTCAGCTTGCGTCTCCTTCCCAGAGAACAGCCCCTGGGGCGATGCTAGAAGTTCCCAACAAAAAGTTTTTTTTTTTTTTTTTTTTTTTTTTTTTTTTTTTTTTTCCTTACCGTCTCCTTGATATTATGCTCCTATGACATTCCTTTCAGTCTTAATTTTTTTTTTTTTTTTTTTTTTTTTTTTTTTTTTTTTTAAGTCATCCAGTCTCAGTGGACAGCCATCCCCCTCGTGGGCCAGCAGGGGGGCTCCCCGCATGGGCTGGGGCCTTGCAGGCCGAGGGGGAGGGCCAGAACGGGATCTGGCAGCGTTTGTGAGTCCTGGTAGGGGTTAGAGTGTGTGTGTGAAGGACTAGCGCAAAGGCAACCCCAGGAGCCAATGGATTGGAGAAGTTTTCACATTGCCTCCATCCTCTCTT
>NW_015539907.1:1447241-1470487 GCF_001515605.1 Sinocyclocheilus anshuiensis
TCTCCCCATGCTTTAGCAGATGTAGGCCGTAATTACTGGACCCCCTGGCTTCCCTTTCTCCCGACTTTGATCTGTTTCATGTCGGGCAGATTTTTTTTCCCACTCGCTGTACCTTTGTCTCGTCCTCCCTTTCTTTTCTCTGCCGCTCCTTTTTCCCCGGCTGAGCCCCCTTTGATGGAGACAGTTTGCGCTCTTTAATACACAAAGAGAATTTTCTCTCTCCCCACCTTCCATTTTGTTTTAAAGTTGGGTCCTTTTTGTTGACAACCACATTGAACTTGATATGGATATTTTCTTCCTGTTTGCTAGTTTATTTGGTGTTTTCTCCGTCCTTGTGACCTTGATTAAAGGCATGGCGCTCTTTTTTTGCCCCCTCTGTCACTGTGTTAAAAGTGAAATAAACTCACAAAGCTAATGGCTGGCCACTCTTTGGGTCGTCCTGGTGTCCTTTTTTGCGTTTGAACAGTGGAGAAACAAGATACAGGCGACATGTTTTAGTTTAATGCGTGTTCTTAACATTGTGTGTGTAGGAGAGAGTCTCAGGGAGTGCATAGGTTTAACAAAAATAATAATCCACTGATGAAAACAGTACAAAGTGAATAAGCGGTCCTCACCTGTTGGCGGTCGCGCATTGTCCGTTGTTTAGCGCGCATCCCGCCGGGCATTGATCCATAGCCTCCTGCATGCATGGAAGTGGGGGTTGTGTTTGTTTGTAAAGTAATGGCATTGTTAGCATAATGCTGGGTTGATTTGCTATTTGGTGTGGCTATTCTTTTGGGCTAATTGCCACACCACATAGCGCTCCGGCAACGTTAAAGGGCCAGTGTGAGATTCTATGAACGCGCAAATCTGATAGGCACTATCAGAGCGGGTGTGGGTATGGTCCAGCGATCAGCGTTTGTTAACAGATCCTAGACAGGCGGTCCGTTGTGACTTTGCTGTTTGCTTGTTGAAAGATTTTGTGTGTGTGTGTGATTTTTCAGATTTTCTGTTCTTCTTGTCTTTTGATTGATGTTTCTCTACCCTGGTGTGGTATGACTTTGTACTGTGAAATGCAAAAAGAGATGCTAGTTAGGATATCCAAGCTGTCCTTTCCCATACAACACATTAGGAATGAATGATGTAGGGCTGGAAGCATCGTTTGGTGGGTTGGCATTCGATTTTCAATTTTGAGATTCGAATATTTTTTTTTTCTCGAGCACCTGGCATCCCCCGTGAAACTGTTCTCATTTGCACTTGAATATGAATCGCCCATTAGTGAACGTCATGAAGGTCATGATTCAGTTTATCTGGAAGAGAAGACAAAAATGCCGAAGACCTCAGCTGTGTGTGAGCACTTTAAATTAGGGCTGTGAATCTTTGGGTAGTCAGCGAATCGATTCGATTCACGATTCATAGGTTTTCGATTCGATTCAAGAATGATTTTTGCAAATTCTGAACGATTCGATTCGATTCGATCCACAATTAAATTCGATTCGATTCGATTAACGATTCGATTCTGTATTATTTAAGTGCATTCACAGGATTATTTAAATGCTTCCTCTAAATTCTTTAAAAGCTTAGTCAGGGGGCAAATTACACAGCAGCCTTTATGGTTAGAGAACCATAGGTTACAGAAAAAAAACACTTTTGTCCATTGTTAGATACTAGTTTAATGATGCTATGGCATATGTAGAAATTTATGTAAGCCGAGATTAAAATAAAAAGCTTTAAAATTATTATGTATAGGTTAACATTTTGTCACACCAGGGGCGTAGCCATCATTTCAGAAGTGACAGAAATGTCAAATACAATAGTTTTATGTATGCATGTTTTATTATGATTTTTATTATTTTTTTTACAAGGAATTATTTTCTTATCTCTTACTTTGAAATTGCTATAAGAAATCAAATACACTGCTGGACAATAATCAATCATTTGTAATCTATATTTTTTTCCTAATGGCAATTTTATGATCGTTTTATATACTACAAACAATTATTTCAATTTTCTGCACAGAATAAGGTAGAAAATATACTTTATAGTTTCTGTACTGTACTAAATGATGTATCAATTAGCACTGCATCATTCATACATTTATTTATTTATTGTGTTTCAGTTTCAGTTTCAGTTCATTCTGCTTTTTCTTCAGCTTAGCTGCAGATATAGCCTGGCATGTCTATGAGCGCGAGATCACTTCTCTTTCAGTGCGAAAACTTCTTTATCTCATTTTCATAAAATAAAATGCTATAGTATTTAACTTTTCCACTCCATCGGCGAATGATGATTCTGAAAGAAAATGCTCCCGATGTCTGTTTGCTATAGCAACAAATGCTACTTTCACGCATCTGATAAACCTCGCGCTTTTATTTCAAAGTTGTGGTTAATGCTGTGGTTATTTTAACAGTTTCCTTCGTACATTCGGTTCAACGACATTGTTACTAAATCGATTACTGTCCGAAATCGACGATTCTCGATTCAAAATCCATGTTTCAAGATCGGTGCATATGCATCATCAGGGTTTGTAATCGATGCATCGATAAAACGAGTGAATTGTTACACCCCTACTTTAAATTGATTGAGGACATAACAAAGGCAGTGTGCCAAATATGCGATTTCAAACTGGCCTACCACAACAGCACAAGTTTGAAAAATCACCTGAGTTCTGTAAGTAGTATGCCTATAGTATATTGTTGGTGTAAAAACAAACGAGCTGCTTTTATCTGCCATGTTAATCAGTAATTTTACACATGATAAAAACGTGCAGTTAATTTGCTTGGAAAATTCTTGCGAATACGGCAGTCATAAAAAAACGTACAGTAGCCCAGCCTAATATTTGTCTGTAGGTACATCCCCAGTTACCTTGTTCTATTTAGCCTATTACAGTTTGTTTTATTCTATATAAGGGAATTCATTTAATTTTATTTAAACTGTTCGTTAATTAAAATGTGTGATGCTGTTATCGAAAGTATGCTACCGTGTTCTTTATTTATTACAGTTCATTGAACTTTGTTCATTTATTTTTCGTTCTTCTTTTATTTAAATAGCCTACCCTATACGGTGTCAGTAATTAGCTACTGTGCTGCTAATTTCTGATTTGGGAGTGATTTGTTTGATAGAAAAATGTTAGGCTACCTTATTAAAAGTATTGCTCTTAACAGACCTGAGTGTTTTGTATCACTAGTGCAGTGTCCGTTCTCGGAGCATAAAAGCCCTGCCCGCATGAGGCGTGCTGCTTCCGGCTCGCGTTGTTCTGTAGTTTATTAAAAGTTTATTAATTCTGAACTTGTCGCGTGTCCATATTGCACCAAAATGCGACACTGCACTCCCTTGGGTCCGCAGCAACACACCCGCCACATGTGAAGTCGATTGGATGAATGGTTCTCGAACATAATAAAAATGCAAACAGACAGACAGACACACAGAGATTCCTGCCTTTATTAGAAAGAAGAATATGTTCAGCCCCCTCCCTCCGAAGCTTCGAATATTCGGTGTTGATTACTACCGAAGCTTCGACGCTCAAAAAATGGTATTCGGACCAGCCCTAGAATGATGTCCAAAAACGACCAAATACTATAAAAGCAGTTCATCAGACTCATGTGATAAAAGTTTTCTGAAGCTGTATTATAGTTTTTGTCTGTGGAACAGATTCTGTTCTGTTCTGAAAAGTCATTATTCATTAAAAATCATATGTTTTATGAGATTTGGGAGCTATGATGGAGGGAAAGATTTTCAGTGAATAATGAATATACATTTCTTAAAATTGGGAATTTCTAAAGTTTATACATTAGTAATATTCTTTTAGTTTTCTGTATTATGTGTACATACTGAAGAAAAAAATCTGTTTCTCACACCAGGCTTTAGGAGGCACACCAGGTTTGAGAAAAGTGCAAAATGCCACTGGTTCTCACATCTCATGACATTACTTAACACCAGCTTTTAATTAATATGCAGCAGTATGAATGTAAGACCTAAGGTTTCAGTGTCTACCAGAATAGTGAATAATGACTTAGTCTGGCTTATTACTGATTTGCTTTTTTTTCATTTTTGGAGCCAACTTTTAATTGTACAATAAAAAGCCATTTGAATATCCATCTCTATTTGTGTTTCATGGAAGAAATTCGTAGGGGTTTTGGACGACATGAGGGTGAGTAATCGATGACAGAATTTTCTTTTTGGGTGAACTGTCTCTTTAAAGGCAGCTATTTGAGTTTATATGTGTTGTAAGTGATTGTGTGAGAATCTAGAGAGACAGTCAGAGACAGTGCGTGCTGCAGTAATGACAGTGGTGAGGTGCAGCTGTTTGTGTTTATATGTGTCGTATTGGAGTGTGTGAGAGGTTGAGCAGCAGACCGGCAGTGAGAGGCCGTGCGTGTGTGCTGCTGTAATGACAGTGCTGAGGTGCAGCTCTCTCTGCGTCCTTGAACCCCGGCTGGGTGCTCTGGTGTCACCCTGGGGAGTGCACCGTTTAATACCACAGTAATTATCCTGTCCTTATTCACCACATTGCCATCCAGGTGTCTCCTTCACCCTGCCTCACAGCCTGTGTGTATCTGTGCGCATGAATGTGTGTTTTAGTGTTTTTTTTATAGTGTGGCTGCCCTGTATTTTTATGCCTCTTAATATTCGTGACACCTTTTCATTAACTCATGTCGGTGTGTGTGTGTCTGTCAGGTTTTTTCGCTGTTTGTGTGTTGACGTTATATACGCGGGACTGCATGTGCTAGTTCCTGTTTACTCAAGTATTTGTGCATTAATGTCAAAGCATGTGTTTGCGTGTGTAGTTCTTGTGTGTGCCTATGTGCACGTGTGTATGTGATGTCTTTCTCTCCAGATCTCTAGCTTACCGTCTGTCTGCTCTCCCAGTCTGTGTGACTAATGGCAGGTCCAGGTGTTCCTCTCAGTTCTGGGGGTCCCTTGAGGTGCCAATGGCTCCCTCTGTGGCAGCATGGGCAGGAGGTACCTGCCTCTCTCTGCCTGTGTGGAGGGTCCCCAGGGCCCAGGAGCCTCATGAGGGCCCCAGCCTTAACCCCCCACTCTCACCTCCTCTTATAGCTTAGATATTGAAGTGCAATATTATACATTAGCTCATGTTGTGTCAGCCTGCTGTCTGAATTGAGTGTGATGAGATAAAGTTCAAAAACTGCCAAGAAAACACGCAACACAATTTCTATTGTATTGTCTTTGCGTGCTGCACTTAAAAACAAACAGCGCTGCTAGTTTACTTGAATTCAAGAATGAATGACTCATATGAGCCAGTTCTTTTAATAAATCATTCACAAAATCAGTTTGAATCAGTCAGATGAATCCTTCACTGAATGAACTCGCTGCACTCCTGT
Source organism: Sinocyclocheilus anshuiensis (assembly GCF_001515605.1). NCBI lineage: Eukaryota > Metazoa > Chordata > Actinopteri > Cypriniformes > Cyprinidae > Sinocyclocheilus > Sinocyclocheilus anshuiensis. The sequence goes on from NW_015539907.1 coordinate 1,452,560, forward strand.
ACTCCACTGCTGCTCAAAAGTTTTACATGTTTTCGAAATAAGTCTTTTATGCTCACCAAGGCTGCATTTGATTGATGAAAAATACAGTAAAAACAGTAACAATGTGAAATAATATTACGATTGAACAGTTTAAAGTGAAAAAGAACAGCATTTATTTGAAATAGACATTTTTTGTGACTATGTAAAACTCTCTAGTATCACTTTTGATAAATTAAATTCATCCTTGCTGAATAAAACATTTGTTTTTTTTATCTTTCAAAATAAAAAAATCATACTGCCCCTAAACTTGTTCATTTCAGAATGTGTATAGATACAGATATATAAAAGATATCAAAAACACACACACACAGTGTATTCAGTTTAAAGGAAAAGGATTATTATTTAAAAAAAGGCACATGCAGACATACAGTATAACTCTATAAAATAGCAATCTTTACCTGTTCTCCCCTCACCTGACTGTAGGGGGCGATACACATGGCAGTGTTTCCCAACCCTGGTCCTGGAATACTTCCAGCACTGCACATTTTGCCTCTTCCTAATCAAATACACCTGATTCATCTCATCATTGTGGTACTCCAGGATCAGAGTTGAGGAAACACTGCTCAGCACAAATCCCATACAGTGTAGTTATTTACAGTTGGCTTATGGGGTGACAGATTCTAATCCAGCCTGCATTCCTGTTCCCCTTCTTTCTTTTTCAACTTATTCAACTGTAGCTCTTTTGGCATATGAATAAAAATGGATCGTCTGATTTAGCTCCAGCTCTTTAGTGCCCTACACTGCTCCAGTGGTCATCTCCTGCACTGCGGGTTTGTGCAGGTGTAAGTGGATTACTGTAGTGTCAACTTGTCAGCTGGGAGCACTTGTTTGAGGGCTTGAGGTGGATTAAACACTCATCAGAAATAAGGTGCTTAGCCTGTCATGCCCCAGAGACAGTTATATGCTAAGCTAAGTGCGATGGCTATTACTATCACGCCTATTTTTACACTGAATTTGGGCAGTGTGCTAACAGCTAATTGTTCAATCATATTTAGCATAAGTAATGCTACATTTTGTGATGTGGATGGCAGGGTGTGCTCATTGTAGTTAGCATGAAGCGTTCTCCATTAGCCTCCTCCTGTAGCTCAGGAGCCTGCGGGTACATTGACTATTTTTAACTATGAGGTTTGGCTGATTGAGTTCAGGGAAAAAAGAGGGGTGGTCAGACAGACACTGTAGACTGCAGAACCTCTGCATGTACCACACACTATCAGTGACAGGACCTGCCAGATTTTTTGGGGGGGCCGGGCTTTGACTTCCTTTCAGATAGAGAAATTATTACCATATCTAGTTTGTATCAAGCATGTTCACTAGACCACAATTTTTAAGGTAGTTCATGGTTTTTGGGGCATATAGTATTTTGTAAATTCAGAAGACACACCTCCTAAGATTTTTGAGCCAAGTAGAATTTGATTGGCATATATTTTTAATTAAACACATATATGTTTAAATATAAAAAATCTTAATAGAAAACACTTACAGTATATATATTCAAATGTTGTTATTATTATTATAATAATTATTATTATTATTTATCACTACACTATCATGTAGAAATAATAATAATAATTTTATATGTATATAACATATTTATGTATTTAGTTATTTATTTATTTATTTATTTTCTTCTGGTGCCCCATGGCCCCTGTAGTGTCAATGTAAAAAAAAATTAAATAATAATAATAATAAAAATGTATATTATTTATTTATTTATATTTTTTCCTCTGGTGCCCCCATGGCCCCAGTAAGTGATGGGAGAAATGAACAGGGACACATTGAAACACATTCACCTTCTCTCTCTCCTCTCTCCCATCTGTTATGCACATGCTCTCTCGCTCTCACTCACAAAACACATACAAACACACGCAAATGCACATCTCAGCGATGGAGGGTCATGTTCCAGGTTATTGTGAGGTAGATGTTTGTGTGTGTGGGACTCTAGAAGGGAACAAAGTGCTTGTTTAGCACTGTTTTCCTGCATGGCTAGGCAGGCAGCTGCTTCCCATTGACTCTGTACACAGTGGGAACCTGACTGCACTCACTGTACACTCCCAACCAGTAAAACCTGTGACATACACAACTACCAGACAGAAGACAAAAAGAGCGATCAAGAGAGACATCAAATGAGTGCTGTCGCCAAAACGTTTTCCAGGGTTTTTTGTGTATTTGACTCAAATCTGTTTTGTTTTTTTGTAGTCTGAACAGTTAAATAAATAAATAATAACCAAACCATATCCATATGTGCTTTAAAACAAGATTAAAAACAAATTTGATGGAATTTGATTTCAAATAGTTTTTTTAATCATTTGATACACAGTATAATATGCGTTTCCTCCCCCCCTTTTTTTTATCATATAATGAACTACACTACCATTGAGATTCATATTTTTTTTTTAATTAAATTAAGACTTTTAAACTGTGAGGATGCATTAAATACACTTTCTGTTTCAAATAAATGCTGTTCTTTTAAACTTTATATTAATCAAAGAATCTTGAAAAATTTGTTTCCACACAAATATCAAGCAGCACAATTGATAATAATTAGAAATGTTTCTATAAGCACCAAATCAGCATATCAGAATGATTTTTGAAGTATCCTGTGACACTAAAAACATTTTATAAAATATTACAATAGAAAACAGTTATTTTAAATTGTAATGATACTATGACTACTCATCTATGATGAGCATAATAGACTTTTTAACTAGTGTATGTTGTATTCATGATCTAACGAATGAGTGGGCGAGTCAGCCATTTGTGGATGAATGTGTAATATTAGTTCATAACTCAAAATTTCCTGTTTTTCATCGTCTTTCCACACTTTCCCCAGCTACTCTTGTTGTTGTATGAAAGTCAGGCAATGTTCATCATTTCTAAAATTACAAGCTAGATAGAACAAACTTTCTTTCTCGTACACTCAGTGACATCGTCACTCTATGCTCAACTGAATGTAGCAAGTATATCAAAGGGAGCCAAACTTTGAAGGAAAACAGCAAAAGAGAGAAAAGAGAGCAGCAGAAGCCAAACATCTCATCTCTGATGCTGGAGTTGTGAAGAGGCTTGTTTTGGTACACTTCACATGTAATTAATCTGCAGCTGTTTAACAGTGCGGGTCCCCGCTGCTCGCGCAGACTGAGCAACACAAGAGTCAAACGGAGCTTAACCACTGCCAGTGCCCCTCTCGTCACGCAACCTCTCCCTCAGTCTTTATCTCTCCTTCATCTCACCTTCCCTCTCTCCGTCAGACACACACAGAGTACTTACGTTTCACCTTTGCGCCCCTAAAAATGCTTAGCGTGTAAATCATCCTCGCTAAAATGCCATTGGCTTTTCCGCATCTAAACATTATTAATGGCTGAAGGCTTTTAATTAGGTTTACAGCAACTTTATCTTCTGTAGAAAGGCTTTAGAAGTGATTTCATCTGTGTCTGGTTAGTGTTTAAAGGAGTGTTCTGGGGTAAATACAAGGTAAGCTTTATCGGCAACATCTGTGGCATGCTCTCAATTACCATTGAAAATAATTTTGCTCCTCCAATTTATAAAGACAAAAAATTGCTAACTGAGTTTTACTTACAGTAGAACTCTATATGGGGCAGTATTCTGCGGCATGAATTTCCATTGTAGATGTGAAACAGTAAGTCTGCTGTTTTGCACCTGTTAACAAACGCAGAGTTGGAATTGCTTTCTGTAGTAATTCACAGCATCTGTTGCAGATGTTAAACAATGTCACAGAACCCCAAAAAATATATATTTTTTCATTCATTAGCAAACGCTCAAGTCAGAGGCCCTGTCCCAGGTGATGTACTTGATGTGTACCATTTGTAATTTTTGGTTTCATAAGGGTGCACTTGAGTGCCCCCTTTGGGGCTTCTATGCATCCTTGATGCACATTTTTGGGGGGTTTATGACCTGGTATCAGCATAGTTCTTGATTTGATTCATGTTCAGTTTTGATTCAGTTATTGAGGTTATTTAGATTTAGATTCAATTGCAATTCATTTTATTTTATTTAATTAATCCAGTTGATCTTTTACAGTAACTCTATTTTAAGTAACTGCCCAATCACTTTGATCACCGATTCACTTTGGTATAATTTCTGTTATGTTTGTGTGTGTGTTTATTTTTTTAATAAACATATGAATAAAATGATCTTTCTGCATAAAGTAGAGTGCATAGAGCAGAAATTTCCAAACTTTTTGCTACAAAAACAAAAACTTGATTGAAGGCAGTGGGCCAAAATTATTACTGTAAATCCAATTATATTATTCATAAATTATGATACGGAATGGCGGCCCAAATCCGAGGTCACAGAGCTACACAGACCCTGGATTGGGCATCTCAGTCAAAAAATTTGAGCTTTTAAGAATTGATTTGAAGATTGTTCAAATTAATGTGATTTTTGCAATCAATCTAAAAAAATCTATATTTTTCCTAGCCCTAGTGTGGAAAACATGTGGTATCACATTGGTGTCAGCGATCTGCTCATTCTTCTGCCCATCATTTCCTGTCCTCTCTCCAGCCTCTCTTGTCGTCATGTTAGCACTGCACCCATCTGTACAGCACTCTGTGGTCTCTAGAGGTGAGTGAGTGGTCAGGCTCCAGAACGTGTTCCATTTCTCTTCCTCACCTGGGGGTCGCCAGAGGGGAGATGGGGAGCAGACTGTCAGCTGTCCTTGCCTTCCCAACCCCCTACCCCTCACCTTCTGCCCTGGGAATGAGCCCGGCTGCTCGGACGCTTATGGGCGCCAACTACTCCATATGGGCCGTGGGCAGCAAGAGTGTGTGTCCTCCAGGATTCCGGCCCCTGACAGACAGTCCGTCCTGTGACATCACTGCAGTACGCATATGTGTGTGTGTATGCTAGGGTACATATGAGTGTAAATACATGGGTTTCCTCCAGGATTATGGTTCCTGACAGACTGGCTACACAATGACATCACCTTGGCATGTGTTTGCGTGTTTGTGTCCTTTAGGAAAAGACCCCTAGCAGACTGTGTCCCTAGAGACCTCTGTAGGGTACCGAGAGCAATGCCAGGGGTCCTGCGAGCACAGACTGGAGTGTGTCAGCTTGATGGAGCAGAGACCGTTAGGGATGACAAACATGAGTTTGTGTGTATGTGCGTGTTTGTGTGTCCACTAGGACCAGGCCCCTGACAGACTGTCTCCCTTGAGCAGCGGTAGGGTACGGCAGAGGCAGAGAGTGTGTCAGCATAGAAACCCAAAGGAACACGGCAAAACAGTTGGGGGGAGAAATACAGGAGTCGGTTTGCTTGTGTGTGTGTGTATTTCAGTTTCGGTAAACAGGTGTTTGGTCTCAGAGACTCTGCTCCCAGAGGACTGCTGGCCATGTGGTCAGTTCCTGCGTGCCGTCCCCCTTCCCTTCTCGTTCTCTCTCTCTTGTCCTCACTCTTCCACTCTTTCTTACCCTCTTAGCAACATAGCTTTTTCCTCTGTTGTGTTTGGTTATGACTGTCCTGTTGTCTAGGGGAGAGAGGAAGGAAGGAAGATAGGGAAGAGGGAGGTCTCCGCGAGAAGCCCAGAAAAATAAACGAGAGAGATGAACAGAGAGAATTAAGATGAACTGCCAGTAAAAACTCCTATAGTCCTATACTCTGGAAGTTGTTTTCCCCTGGCTCTTGCTTCAGGCCTGTCTGGCCGGCGTGCTGGGTTGCCCAGTGGGAGCCCGGGTGGAAGTTGTTTTTCTGCCCCCTACAGTGTGTCTCTCCTGCCCCGGGCTGTGGGCAGAGGGCCAGGGGGAAGGGCCTGTGAGCTGGGCAGGGGGGCTGCTGGGAAAGGTGGAGGTTTTGGGCAGGGGGCCAGGCTCAAAGGTGGAGGGGGTGGAGGAGGGGTGAGAGGTCAGGGATGTGGAATGTGACTAGGTGAAGTGATAAGACTCAGGTCTAGTTAGACCATGATTCTACCAAATCGCTTTTCCCTATGTTTTTATTTAGCATAATGTCGGAATGATTATATTTATGAGTTGAGTGCACATGTACACCACCTAGAAGTCACCAGTAGGAAATTTGTTGCGTTGCTTTTTTTTAAGCTTTGACTTTGAATTCTGCTGCATGTCAGTTAAACATTTATGGCAGAATTTAATTAGTTTAATTATAAAAAGTTGTGTGTTTTTTTCCACCCAGTTATAGGCACCGTTGTCCTTACTTGTAGAATAAATAAATAAATAGTTTCTTTTTTTGTTGTTGAAAAATTGACAAAATTAAACAAAAAAATGTCACAAATAATTTGTTTACATTATCATAGTTTGTATTATGTACTGTTGATTTAAATAATATTGATAAAAGTTTGCCGTTTTGCAGCATTAGGGATAGGCACCATTTTTAATCTGACATGAATAAAAATCCTGATGTGATTCTTAGGTGTAAGGTCCATTCAATAGGTTGTCATATCAGGGGCGGCGCCAGAGAATTTTGAACGCAGGTGCTGAGGGGGTGCTAGGCAATTAATAGTAAATATGACCAAAACAGGTTGTTATTATTATTATAATTTTTTTATGAATAATAAAATCACGTATATAGGTGCATTTCAAATGTTTATGAGGAGTGTGGGAGTATTATCGCTTACTATGACATGGGGGCACCCGCGCAATTTTTTTTATTCCCCTGCGGAAAGAACTTAAAATACTCATTTTTGGATGTGCTTTCTGTCATCTCATGCAGTCTCCATGAATGGAGCGCATCACTACAATGAACCGGCTCACAGACATAAGAAATAAATCTACAGAAAGCTTGAAATGTCTACTATTAAACAAATTAAAATAAAAAATAAATCTTCTCTGATTATGTAGTCCATATAGGTGCATTACGCTAGGCTATTAAAGGCACGTCCATTACTGTGGAGATGGCAAGTCAGTGAGTCTGACTGAGAAACCACTAATTTATTACTAAAAAAATTAAAATGTCGTCTTTTCCCCCGATGCATTCATAATCATTACTTTAGCCGGTGCTTTGCGGCAAGCTTTATGCATGCGCTTGAGTGCGGAATAGGCTATAATGGGCTACGCTTAAATGCCTATATTAAAGGATGGTTTAGTAGGTTATTATACTAATCAATTTAATATAAACGTGCGACTAGTTGACTAGAAAAATCTTTAGTCGGGGGCAGGCCTACTTGGCACAAGGAACCGATCCATTTTTAAAATAAAATGCTGACATTACGAAAATGTGTGACTGCAAATCACGTCACGGTGTATTGCATTGCAGTAGTTATGCATGTGTAATGAGTCAAATGTTTTTATTTTATTTCATTTTTTATGGGGGTGCTTTGGTTTTTCTTGGGGGTGCTGGAGCACCTGCTAGCCCCTTCCTAGCGCCACCCATGTGTCATATCTTAAGGTCCTAAGTCATGTCTAATCATACCTTGTTTTCTGAATTTTTGTTTTGTTTGGACTCTTTTGGAATGAGGTAATTTTAGTGTTTCATCAGCTGAACAAGTAGCGCTATGAAACAACCTTGTACAAGCTCTACATCTAGCCTCATTTTTGTCAAATTTAATATGGCATTTTCCCTTACTAAGGTCCATTACTATTATAATTAGCATAGCTTGAGGCTAACAGCATTAGCATGTTGACGTTTAGGTCACTGATAACATACTTATACTTTAGAATAGGTTCTGGGTGTAGTTCTGAAATGAAACATTTGTGGAAAATTATTAAGCTTCTCCAGCAAAAATACACATTTTGGTGAAAAATACACTGTTTTCTGGTTTTCCACAACTGCACTTTCTGGGTATTTCTGAAGCAAAATACTTAAAAAGCATTTTAGGACAAAGTGAGATGTTAGTAGTGGCATCTAACCTAGATGGATGATGAGATTAATCAAGCCAAAACCAGAATGTTTGCCTTCATTTGTCAAGTTTGAATAGAATATGTTGGAATGAATGTGAAACTGGTTTAGTGTTGGTGCGGTTGTTGTCATATTTAACCTCGTCTCACATGTAGCATAAATTTCAGTGTGTTAATCATTGTGGAATGGCTGTATTGTTTTTGGATAGTGTGTTGTTCCAGAAGGGGAACAGCAGTGCTATATGTCATAAGTGTGGGTCTGCTGTATATGCCTCCAAGCGCTAATGAACACACTAGCCTGTTTTGGCTCTGACGTTTGGCTCGTGTCGGTAGGGGCATTCACAAAATCCACAGCTCTGGTGTTGGGAGAGATGGAGGGGATCTCTTTTTTCCCCTTCTGTATCTGGCTCCCACCCCCTCTTCTTCTATCTGTCCTTGTGTCTGATAAAGAGGAGAGAGGACAGACATCAGACTGAGCACGTCTTCATTACCGTCTTCCACCACGCTTCCGGCCCCGCATGCCAGCGCTTTGGCTAGCCCATTAACTGGCCCCGATGTGGTTCAGCCCAGCCCGGTCTGGTGGAGGCATGGGAGTCTGTGCAGGGTGGGGGGGTCTGCTCTTGAACCTCCTAGAATTATCTGCAGATTAGGTGCTGGGGTGGCTGCCGCCATCACCATGTGTTTCTGTTATCGCGGTCCTAATTACCAGACCCCGTTTGAGGCGGGGTGGCAGGCCCATCCCTGGACATCAGAATGTGTCCTTCTGCCAGTCTTGTCTTCCCATTCTTCCCTCCCTCGCTACACCCTTCCATCCTGTGCTCCACCCCTCCACATGGGACAGGCTGGCAAGGAGAAGGCCAGCGCCAGTGGCAACCACCAGAGCAGCCTGTTAATTCGGTAATGAGTCACAACATGAAAGAAAGTTTGGGAATGGAATGTGGAACAAGTGAGAAACAAACTGTCAGAGCGGGAGAAAATCTGAAAAGAAAGGGAAGGTCGGTCAAGCCTGTAAATGTGGAAAGAACAGGAGCATGGAAGGTGCCCCATGTTTTCGCGCCCATTCCAGTCGCCAGTTCTGTTCTCTCTCTCTTTCCCCCCCTCACTTTTTTCTTTCTGTTTCTTTTCTAATTTAACTTTTCATTGAAATTTCTTACCCTGTTTAGTGCTCTTGCCAAGTCCCCCGGTGGACAGATGACAAAAGCCCCCTAAAAGCCATGTGATCTTCCATTTTCCGACAGCCACACTTCTGAGGATTAAAGCTATTTAATGACTATAATCTCCTTCTTTCTCAAAAGTGATTTCTCACATTCTGTCGCAGTCAGAGGGATTGCATTAGCATTAATAGATTTATAATTCGCCAGAATGACCACATGTGCCAGGAGTTTTTTTTTTCTTTTGGGCTCCATTCTTTTCCTCTACTCTGCCTCTTTTTTTCCCTCCTTTTTTCTGGCTCTGAACTCAAGCAAGTGTTTCTTTGTATCTCTTGCACTGTGGTACATGTCTGTGTCTCAGCAGGACGGCCTACCTGTCAGTCGGCACCCCCACCGTCACCACCATACCCGCCCCCTCTCACCTCCACAGTGACTGGATCAGAGAATGGCCTGTCAGGGGCCATGGTCTCATTATTGTGCAGCCAAAGAATTCACCACGGTTAAGTCCCTTATGGGCTTTTCATCTGGGCTCTTTCATTGGGCCACTGCAACACATTCTCTCCCGTGTTGCAAGGGTTTTAGGTTGTGTTGGGATAGCTCTTACCCTGACACGGACACAAAAGCATGAGAACAGAACAGGGGGAGGGCACTGCACTTGAAGGAGGGTGGGGAAATTGGCAGAGGAGGTGTGTGAGAGGTGGGCCGGGATGTCTTACGCTAAATGTAATCTGAGAAAGTGAGTGAGACTGAAACAGAAAATGAAAGGGGTACAGAAGAGGGTACACACATGGGCACAAACATGAGTACTTTATTTTTTTTATTAGACATTCTGAGTATACTCTTGTCATTTTGTCTCTATTTTTTTTATTTTAGTTGATGTATTAATTAAAAGACTGCATATTTATAGTTTTGTTATGTATTAAAATGGCATAAGCCAAAATACTTACAGTGACATCATCCTTTCAAGAAGTGAATAAAAAAAAAATCAAAACGCCTTTTTTTTTTAAATCACTTTTTTCTTATATTCTGTTAACAGTAGGGGAAGTAAATCCCATCATAAGGCTTAAGATGCTATTTTTAACATTTTCTTTACTCCAGCTCTGAATTAATTTCTCGCTTAGAGCTAAATTCATAATTCATGGTTTTACAAATTTCTACCCACAAACCCCCGTGGAGATTTATTTGTTCTGCACAGCACCTACATTTTAAAGTGGATCGATTCATCACTTGAATTTATTTTCTACAAATTCTGCTGTGCTCACCTTTGTGTAATGGGAGAGTAGTGGGCGGAAGTAAAATCCTACAACTGCCATATGGAGTTGAAGTTATTAGTTTATACAATACACGCTGAGGTGATGCACTTTCTTTGTTCTTTTTTACTTTTCCCTTTTCCCATTGCGTTGGGTCGTAGATTGTGACTCCGTTTCAGTTGGTTTTTCATTTCTAATTAGAATACTGAGCATAGGCGGCCATTGTTACATTTGGCTTGTGAGTGCGGATGGAGCTTTTAGGGGATGTGGAGTGTTATCCTCTGTAAACATACATTTTTTTGGGATCTGTTATACCAGAGGCTTTTTCAACGCATTAAGAGTGAACATACAACTTAAAGGAAATAAAGCAAACAAACAGTGCACTGATAGAAAATTCTGTGTTTGTCTGAGCCGCAGTGGGACTTTGTGCTCGCAGAATCCCTGCTCAATAAGTCATGAGCTCTCTTCCTTGCTTTCCTTCGGAGTCTGCTAGTTGAGATGCTAAATAGATGACGTGTGGACTGTGTCAGGCCCCATCAGATTACACAAAGCAGGACAGAATTAAGAGCAACCTGCTTTGTATATCTTTGTATAATGTATGCCTGCATTAGTCTAGACCGGCCGTGTGTTTGCACAAACAGCAAAAAAACATAAATAATCCAGTGCTATGATTTTGTATGTGCTGTCCATTAAGAGGGCCTTCCTTTCTGAATGTGCTGTAATCACTTTTGAGAAGCTTTTCAATCTGGTGACCATAATGAAAATATGATAACGCAGATCCAAATCTGGGGGATATGGGCATGAGCTTGTTTGCTGAGGGAGGATAAAAAAATACATCTTTGTTCTTATTTCTCTACTCCTTTGGGGTTTGCTGTCTTTATTTCTTTGCTTCTATTTTGATTTTTTTCTCTGCCTCTTTAACATTTTAATTCTGTCTGTGTTTTGCATTGCAGATGGTGATGATGACCCGGGGCTCTCCTGGGTAGCGTCCTCTCCCTCTAGCAAAGACGTGGCATCGCCGTCACAGATGCTAGGGGATGGCTGCTGCGATATGGGCATGGGCACAGGGGAGGAAGAAGGGGGCTCTGGCCTGCCTTATCCCTGCCAGTTCTGCGACAAGTCCTTCAGTCGCCTCAGCTACCTGAAGCGCCATGAGCAGATCCACAGTGACAAGCTGCCCTTCAAATGCACCTTCTGCAGTCGTTTGTTCAAACACAAGCGCAGCCGTGATCGTCACGTCAAGCTGCACACCGGTGACAAGAAGTACAGTTGCCAAGAGTGCGAGGCAGCATTTTCTCGCAGCGATCATCTCAAGATCCACCTCAAGACACACAGTTCCAGCAAACCATTCAAGTGCAGCATTTGCAAGCGTGGCTTCTCTTCCACCTCCTCTCTCCAGAGCCACATGCAAGCTCATCGGAAGAACAAGGAACACCTGGCAAAGAAAGACCAGGGTAAGCGAGATGGATCTAGCAGTGATGTAGCTGAGCAGGACCAGGACCTATACATGTGCGATTACTGCGAAGAGACGTTCAGTCAGACAGATGAGCTTGAGAAACACGTGCTGACACAGCATCCCCAGCTCTCGGACCGCGCAGAGCTTCAATGCATCCACTGCCCTGAAATCTTCAGCGATGAAGGCACTCTACTCACCCATATTGACAGAACGCATGCCAACAAGAAACACAAGTGCCCCATGTGCGCTGAGCAGTTCCCATCTGTAGAGGATGTATATTGCCATCTTGACAGCCACCGGCATCCAGACTCCAGCAACCACAGTGCCAGTCCTGATCCAGTCTTGGGAAGCGTGGCATCAATGAGCAGCGCTACCCCTGATTCCAGTGCCTCCCTGGAGAGAGGATCAACCCCAGACTCCACCCTTAAGCCTGGACAGAGCAGACGAAAGCTTGCACCTTCTTCTGATCATGATGATGGAAGCTGGTCAGGCAAAGGGACCTACAGTTGTCCATATTGCTCCAAGAGAGATTTCAACAGCCTGGCTGTCCTGGAGATTCATCTGAAGACTATCCATGCAGACAAACCTCAGCAGAGCCACACTTGCCAGTTATGTCTGGAAACCCTGCCAACTCTCTATAACCTTAATGAGCATGTGCGCAAAGCACATAGATCCAGTGGGAGCTCTGCGTCAAACTTTCCCCTTCTGCAATTCAGTAACGTTTCGGCCTTTCATTGCAACTACTGTCCTGACATGTTTGCAGACATCAACAGCCTGCAAGAGCACATCCGTGTTTCTCACTGCTTATCTGGTGGTGGTGGTGTTGTTGCTGGATCCACCACTTTGGAGGGCAACCATGCTTTCTTCTGCAACCAGTGCTCCATGGGTTTCCTTACAGAGTCCTCACTCACTGAGCACATCCAACAGACCCATTGCAGCAGTGGGGGAGGTGTGACCAAGATGGAGTCCCCAGTCTTGCAGCCCTCGCAGTCCTTCATGGAAGTGTATTCTTGCCCTTACTGCACCAACTCTCCCATCTTCGGTTCCCTCCTCAAACTCACTAAACACATTAAAGAGAATCACAAGAACATCCCACTCGCCAACAACAAGCGCAAAGTCAAAGTGGCAGACTTGAGCCCAGCCTCATCTGACGTGGAGATATCCTCACCCAAACGCCATAGGGTAACTGGTGACAGCACTCCAGCAGTTGCTAATGGAGACTATCCCTGCAATCAGTGTGACCTTCGATTCACCAGCTTTGAGGGCTTCCAAGCCCATCTGAAGTCCCACCTGGAACTGTTACTGAGGAGGCAGTCTTGCCCACAGTGCAACAAAGAGGACTTTGATTCTCAGGAGTCACTGCTTCAGCACTTGACTATTCACTACACCACCACTTCCACCCAGTATGTCTGTGAGAGCTGTGACAAACAGTTCTCTTCCGTAGACGATCTGCAAAAGCACTTGCTAGACATGCATACCTTTGTACTGTACCACTGCACACTGTGTCAGGAGGTCTTTGATTCAAAGGTGTCCATACAAGTCCACCTGGCCGTCAAGCACAGCAATGAGAAGAAAATGTATCGCTGTACGGCCTGTGCTTGGGACTTCCGCAAAGAAAGTGACCTGCAGTTACACGTGAAGCACAGTCATTTGGGTCACCCTACCAGTACGGGGGCAACCGGAAAAGCACGCAAATGCATATTCTGTGGGGAGACCTTTGGCACAGAAGTAGAGCTCCAGTGTCACATCACTACTCACAGTAAAAAGTATAACTGCCGGCTCTGTGGGAAGGCCTTCCACGCCATTGTCCTTTTGGAAAGACATCTCAGAGAGAAGCACTGCATTTTTGATGGAGGAAATGGCAATGGAAATGGAGGAAGCCAAAATGGAACGCCCAATGGGGTGACTCAAAGCTCTAAGCGTTCCACAGCAGGATCGACTGCAGCTGCTGAGCAAGCAGATTTGCAGAGCATGCTATTAAAAGGAGGAAATCAGGAAACCGCGAACAGCCATGAAGCTAGCGGTGGTGAAGAGGAGCTTGATGCCTCAGAGCCAATGTATGCCTGCGACATCTGTGGTGCGGCCTACACCATGGAATCTCTGCTTCAAAACCACCGCCTTCGAGACCACAATATCAGGCCTGGTGAGGACGATGCAAGCTCAAGAAAAAAGAAGGCCGACTTCATCAAGGGTAACCACAAGTGCAATGTTTGCTCACGGACCTTCTTTTCTGAGAACGGCTTGAGGGAACATGCTCAGACGCACCGTGGCCCAGCAAAACACTACATGTGTCCCATCTGCGGCGAACGCTTCCCTTCACTGCTTACTCTCACTGAGCACAAGGTCACCCACAGCAAGAGCCTGGACACAGGCACCTGCCGTATCTGTAAGATGCCCCTGCAGAGTGAGGAAGAGTTCATTGAGCACTGCCAGATGCACCCTGACCTGAGGAACTCCCTCACAGGCTTCCGCTGTGTAGTTTGCATGCAAACTGTCACTTCAACGCTCGAACTGAAGATTCATGGAACTTTTCACATGCAGAAGCTCTCGTCTTCTGGGGTCAGTGGCGGAGGAGGAAGATCAGCCTCATCATCTCCCAATGGCCAGCTGCAGGCCCACAAACTCTATAAATGTGCCCTGTGTCTCAAAGACTTCAAGAATAAGCAAGAACTGGTCAAGATAGATGTGAACGGCCTGCCTTATGGTCTTTGTGCTGGCTGCATGAGTCGGGGTACAAATGGCCAGTCCCCAACTGTTGTTGTCACCCCACAAGAGGTTGGGGAGAAGGGCACCACTGGACTGCGCTGCCCAGAGTGTGCTGTTAAATTTGAGACCCTGGAAGACCTGGAAAGCCACGTTCAGGTGGACCATCCCGAGATGAGCCCTGAGACCAGTGGAGCTAAGAAAGTCACCGATGCTTCACCTGTCCCTAAAGTAAGTGTCAAAGCCTCACCCTCATGATAACCTGATAAAACTGTCTCAATTATATGTACTTTTGTCTGAAAGGGTATTAAAGTGTACTTGATAGTTCAATATGAAAACAGAAGATCAAAGATGACTCTTAGTCATTGTCAACAAGCATTGGGCTGTTTGACAGAAATGTTCTATCACAAAATGGTTTTGTATTTGCGTAGGGTATTTTTTTTAGGTCATTTGAGGTTTTCCTCTAGTTCTCAAATTTGTGTTCTTTCTCTACCTTTTCTCTTTTTGTGTTTCTTTTCCTATTATCTCTTTTCTTTTGGCAGTTCAAAGAAGAATTTTATGCAATTTCTTTTGAAAAGGGGAGACATTGCCAGCAACCATTTTCTGGCAGTATTTTTAGTATATAAGTTCCCTGTGTTCCCAAAGTGTTCTGAGTCAAAGAGAGATGTGTGAATTCATGGCTACATTACTACTGGCCCCAGAGGGTTCAGCAGCCTCATCCCCATAGTTTCCTTTGCTAGTGCGCGTGCGTTCGTGTGTATTTACGTATGTATGTGTGTCTGGCTGCTTGCCGGTCGCTCCTCCTGCTTTCCTACCCTTATTTGCTGCCTTAGTCTTGCCCCAGCACTCTCTCTCACTCCCTGCACACAGGTGTGAGACAGACAGGTGAAATGAACAGCTCTATTTCTGGAAGTGCAGACATCGCTCTCAACAGCTGTTCCATTGTTTAACACTTGACTACGCAGCTGAGGCCTCGGCTGCAGGTCTGATTGCTCTGTTAACTCTTCACCATGCAGCCGAGACCAGGACTGCAGGTCTCGCTCTTTCAGCAAAGGCCAACAAACAATTAGGTTCTCTTTTATTCCCCTTCATTTCATTCCGTGGACAACTCGTGGACAATTACACGCATTTTGCTCTTTGTTGCAGATATTTTACGAATAGAGTAACTACATGTGTACTTGGAGGGGGTGTTATTTACCGATGTTGGAATTCTAATTATGATAGGTTAGGTGGACTAATAAAGGGCTCTATAGCTTAAGTTATAGGAATGTGTTTCCTCAAATACTAGCATGCCATAGAGTGCTGGGTGGGACTTGTTAATGATTGGCTCCTGGTGGATTATATTTTCCATCCCGTGTTTCATGTTTCTTTGGCTAGTGGCCCTGGCTGCAGGTTATGAACGTAACTGAACAGTTCCTCTGTAGTTGTTTTATATGCCTCCTCCCTTGGTGTTGTTATTCTTTAAGTAATAATTGCTGCTGCAGCACACAGTAGTGTAGATTAACGAGCTGGGCCTGTGAGTAATTTCACAGAACAAACGGCGCAATGCTCTGAGCCTCAGCAGCTTCCCGGCCTTCTCCAGACCTGACAGCTGATACTAGAGTGGAGCTGCCTGATATATTCCTAGTCCTAGTGAGCATGCTGCATCTGTCTTTAGAAAGGCCATTTTGCCTAACCACATAGACTTGTGTGTGTGTGTGTTCACAATCTACACTTTTCTTTTTGTCTGTTCTTATTTTAGGTGGGAGGAATTTTGAGTTTAATTCAAGGGCCCTTTGGTTCCATGTTCATTTTCTCCTTCATATAATGAGCATGGAAGTGCTTAGCACCCAATTATTCCCATATTAACCACCCTGACTTTAACCTCCCATCCACCTATCTCTCTCCCATCCCTCTTTCCCATCTCACCTGACCCTTCACCATTCAATCACAACCTAACTGCATCCAACCTGCCCAATCTCAGACCAACACAATCCAATTTGGACCACGCTGAGTGCTCTCTCCTTTCATCCCTCCATCCTCTCTCACTTTTCCTCTCTGAAGATACTGATGCTAGAGATAAAGGCTGCGTGTGAGACGGCAAGGCGGATCGTATGTCTCTCCCCATCGCCATGAAGGGAATTTTGGGTTAATTAACATCATAATTGTCTGAAAAGCTGGAGGAGATTAATTATGGAATTGAGGCAGATTATTTTAAGTGCCGTTGTTATTTTATTATTTTTTCCACCCCTCTTCAAAGATTGATGACGTCTTTGAATAATGAAAAGGGAGTCGTGTATTAACCTTTATCAGACTGCGTTAGGCGCCAGAAAATTGAAGCGAGATCACAAAGGAGTTCTAGTCTTCCTCTTTCTTTTTGAGATTACGAAGCAATCATTAAATAGCTACACTATCTGTCAGCTTTGATATATGACTAGTGAGGCTATTATAAGACTTTGATATTTTAGCCTGTCTTTTATGCTGGAATTTACAAGCATGCACAGTGCTTTTTTTTTTACATACACAACAGGTATACTTGCATCATGCAGCTCTGTGACCACTTGTATAACATTTGGAGTGACCAAGGTCCAGATAATAGTAACGAGACTTTATTTTTATTTGGCTGTATGTAGATTTGGCTGTATGTAGACTGACAACCACAACCAGCCTCATACTTTAAACACAGTCATAAGTGCTAGGCAGATTTTAAAAGCCCTTTTTCAATTTCTAGAACAATGTTGTTGAAATCAATTTAGGCATGTTATTTATGCACAAATGCATTTATAAAATTATCTTAGTCTTTAATATCTTAAGCAATTCAAGCAATAAAATTCACTATAATTCATGTTAAGTCAAGAATGGTCTTTTCTTATAATAATTGTATGCTGCAATTTAGGAATCAGTCATTTTGTAGACAGCCTCATTTATATTATGTGTGCTTTCTGATTTGTCACGTCAATATCAAACAATTACTGAAATAGCTGAATTTTGACAGCAAATGGACTTGGTGTAGTTTCACTGTGACATATATTTAATTGTTGCTGATTATTTGACTTGAACTTACTAATTGAGTGAGCATTTAGTAGGCTACATGTTCTTCTCCTGCCGCGTTAAATAGAACAATTTAGCTTTGTGCTTTTTCCTCACAGTTTGGCAGCTGTGGAAATCGCACGAATTTGATCTCTCCGCCTCCCGTGTTTCATCAGTGCTTTCACTATGCATATTCATGCGTGCTTCTCTGCCAAAAGCAGCTGTGTGTGTGAGTGTGGTCTTTGCATATACATTGAATGTAGTTGATGTGTGGAAGTCCCTGTGCATTCCTACCAACACATACCTGCTCTTATATATGATTGACACATCTGATAAAAGCTTGCATACACAGACAGACACATTGTCAACTTCCAGCTTTTTTTTTTTTTTGCAACATCCTCCCTGTTCGTGGATACACAGACAAACGGTTCCCAGTTTCAGTCATCCTACCTTTTTGCAGAGGTGTTATCATACCTCACCTAACTTCCCACATCCCCCCACTTTCCCTTCCTCTCACTCT
>NW_015539907.1:1470497-1482211 GCF_001515605.1 Sinocyclocheilus anshuiensis
TCCCCCCTCTCGCTCTCACAGTCACCAGTAGGCTGAGGTGACACCTCATCTCAATCAGTTTACCTCCTCAAACTTGCAACATCTGCTCCCCTCTCTTCCTCTCCTCTCCTCTTTTCTCTTGTGTCCTTCCTGTGAACGCCCCACCACTGTGTGAGTACGCTGCCTGTGTCATTTTCTGTACCGTCACTTTGCTCCGCCGGCAGCCCAAGAGGAACGTGCACCAATCACGAGAGACTTTCCTCCCACAAATTAAAAAAAAAAAACCCACACACACACCTTTAACATTCGTTTTACACACCTGAAGGCTTCCTAAGGCATGCTTCAGGTGGTTAGGGCACCTTGAGGTTTTGTGACTTGATCTTTAATTTAGGTTTAGATTATGTTGGGTGTCGTTTCAAATCTTCGCTGCCTGCGTTTGCATGTAAGCGGCGTTGAGCATAGGTGAGGGAATCGATAAAGATTTCGAGCTGTTGCGGTTTGCTGCAAAAGAGCTTGATTACACTGAGATGGGAGGGGTGGAAAAAGCCTAGTGTTTTAATTAATCTGACTGGTGAGGCAGGCGAATGCGATCAGAGCTCCGTTCTCCAGGAGGCGGTGAGCCTGGAGGAATGTGGGTTTATTTTTCCCTGCCTGTTGATTGAAGCCTTGTGATTATTTAATGTAGACGTTTGTCTCTGTGCGGAGAGACCGCGTAATGATTTTACTTAGCACGGAGGCGGCAATCCGTGTGTACGGGAAAAATGAATTTCATTAGCACTGCCCTGATTTCATCAAACAACCGACGGCTCCAGACTGCACCGGGTCATGCAGACTTTTATTTACTGTGTGGTTTTTATACTGCATTATCATTAGTTTCATGTTGCAGTGATCGTCTGTTCAGCTTCTGTTCAGGTTCTTCTCTCATTGACGCAAGGCTCTGTCAACCTGCAAAGCGGTCGCATCCCATTGGTCTGTTTGAACTTGACTCATTTTTTATTTAAATTCTGAAAATAAATGATCTTTTCTGAAATGGAGACTTTCTACTGCACACTGTGATTCAGATACATGTAAAATAGTGTTGTCAAATGATTAATCGCGATTAATCGCATCTAAAATAAAACATTGTTTACATAATATATATATGTGTGTACTTTGTGTATTTATTATGTATATATAAATATACACACATACAGTATATATATGTATATATTTTATTCATATAATTTATATTACATATAAATATATTTAATATATAAACAACATATTTTTCCAAAATATATACAGTACATGCATGTGTGTGTATTTACATAATAAATATTCACAGTACACACACATATATTATGTACACAAAAACTTTTATTTTGATTAGTGGATTGAGCTGTAGTCAGCCTCTTCACCCCCCTCCGTCCAATGTTGATTCTCCCTCACTCGTCTCAGCTGTATCGCTTCTCTCTCTCCCCGTTTCACTTTTCCAGGGTCTCTTGTATCGCACCGCTGTGATCTGTGAAAGGTTCAGGATTGAGCGTTAGAGGACAAGTTGTTAAAGGGATAGTCCACCCAAAAGGTCCGTTTTGTCATGTCGTTATAAACTTGTACTGTATGAATTCCTTTCCTCTGTGGACCACAAAAGAAGATACTTTGAAGAATGTTGGTAACTAAACGGTTGCGTTTTCCATTGACTTCCATTGTATGGAACCAAAACTGATTATCAACATTCTTCAAAATATCTTCTTCTCTCTTCTGCACAAGATACGACATGAATGATGACACATTTTTAATTTTTGGGAGGTACTAGTTCATGCAAAAATAAAAATTCATACTCGATGCTTTTTCCAAACCTGTTTGCCTTTCTTTTTACTGTGAAATGTGTTATTTTTGGTCTATACAGTGAAAGTCAGTAGGGTCCAGTGTTGTTTTGGACCCAGTTGTCTTTCATTATATTGTCAAAAACAGTTGAAACTACAGCAGATAAAAGAATGTCATACAGGTTTGGATACGAGGGTGAGTTCTTTTTTGGGTGAACTATCCCTTTAAGTTTGTTCATTTGTATGTGACAAACATTCTGGAGCCATGTTAGGATAATGAATGCTAAAAGAATAGTTTATCAAATGTTGACATTTAATCATCCTAATATTTGTCCAAACCTGTATGATGTTTTTTCATCTGTGGAAAACAAAACCAGAAGTTTAGGAGTAGTTTATGGTCTTTTCCTAGTAATAAAAGTGATTTTAAGTTAAAATGACAAAAATATAATTAAAGTGGTTCTTATGATTTATTTGGAATGACAAGAGGGTGTGTAAATGATGACAAAGTGTCATTTTAGAGGGAACTCACACCATAACAATGGTTATTTTTCTAGTTCTAGTGTATTTTGACAATTTAAGACATGCAAAACCATGGCAGCCCAGTCTCCCTACATACCGTCACCATGAGTGAGCCATGACCCCCATGTCTGACCTCCACCATCTAACCCTCATGTGGTCATAGAGCTGCTGACTAACTGTCACCCTGCCTTCTCTTTCCACCTTCCCTGCCTGTCGGACGGCCCATAGGAGAGCCCGCCCAGCTGCAAGGTTTGTTCCCCCTTATCTCTCTCCATTCTTAGCTAGATTACCTGAATGAATGACCCCCCTCAAGCACACATACATCTCTCACTGCTTGAGTAGAAGGACCGGGGCTATAGTACAGAACAGTGCATGATTGGTCACATAAAGGGGTCATGCCATACTTTTTTCATTTGTCATTCATTTATTTTCCCTCAGGTCCCCATAATTCATGCTCATTTTCCATACCCTCAGAATTAAACAGACCATTTTTGCAGCATGTGAAATGAGAAATGGCTTTTACTGAGGAGCCTCCGCCCTTCGGCAACAGTCTTTGCAAAGCCGGATTTACGTTGGGACAGGATTAAAATAATAATGTGTTGTGGACTTCCCTCACATCTTGCGTTTTTGTTAGCTTTATATCAAGTGGAGTGATAGTATTTTCTTGTTATGGTGGTTTAGTTCCTACTTCCTCCATGTTAACATAAAATAGGAGTTGTTTCAATATAAATGTGGGCGGTTGTGGTGTATTCAGTGAGCTTGGAACAAAATGTTTTTGGAGCTTTGTGAGAGTAAATGAAACATTTTTAAACTTGCCTATCTATCTATCTATCTATCTATCTATCTATCTATCTATCTATCATCTAATTGCTTCTTTAGTTTCATAAAATTCATTCTTTGAATACATTTAGTAGAATTTCAATTCTGTTTTTCAATTCTTCTATACATTCAAATTTAAAATGTGATTCTGTCTAGTCTTCTAGTCTTGTTTGTTGCATTATTCCAAATTTAAAATACATTTATTTTAGAATAAACAGTTCATGAGACTCTCATTTCTGTTGTAGAATATGATTTGATTTAGAATGTGATGTCAAAAATAACTTAAAAGGGCGCAACCTTGCTTATATTATCATGTCATTTGATTTCCATACTCCATTCCCTCTGCCAGTTTACACACAAACACCCACACACACACACCCACACACACTTTGTCATATTGGTTATTTGTGCATGGGGCTGGGCCAGGGGCATGAATGCACATACACCTGAATGAGGCTGCTCTCCAGAGAGCATCGCTAATGTCACCGTTGATTCTTAGTTAGTCATCCCAGTGATTCTGATGCCTGGAGCACGAGTCGCACATGTGTTGTCAAGGCAACGCCACATAGATGCTTGCCGATTGACCCCAGGGTGTTCTCTGTTATGTCATAATAGTCTTCTTGTCTCAACTGTGGGTGCGCTTTTCCATATTTGAATCTTTGCATTGTCACATCACAGCTATTATTTGTCAAAAATCCATTTTTAATGTGCGCAAGCAAAGTCAGATATTTCTTTAGTGCAGAGTGAAGGATTGCGGGATTGTCTCGTTGTGATAAAGATGACCGGTGCTTATCTTTTTTTAACAGAAAGTGATGCCACAGAGCAGTGCAGGCTTTTTATTTTGCTGGAGGTGATGCCCAGCTCATGCTGTAGACCAGTGGTACTCAACCCGCGGCCCGTCACAAATTCAAATGCGGCCCACCATGCTGAACACAAAAAAAAAATAAAAATTTCAGTTTTACAATTCATTTTAGTTTTTACATTAATTTAAAAATGTACTAAAGAAATATAAGCTATAGCCTAATGTTTTTATGTAAAATAATTTTGTTTTTCATATATTCTTTTTCAGACATGAGCAGACCTACTCACATAATTAACGTTATGCATTTAACGAACACTTAGCCTACAAGCGCGCACTTTGGCAGAATTCAATTCAAATAGTTATCAACAGCCATTAGTTCGGTAAAATTGAGCATCAGAATGGACAAATTTGTTTTTAAAGGAGTAAAACGAAATGTGGAAAATGCCAGCGAAGGAACACATACAAACAAGAATAGTCACAGTATCAGCAGTGAAAGTAGGAGAGTGCTGGACTTTCGGACCTCATATTAAATTCGAAAGTGCTTTCCATATTTGGATCAACATAGGCTACATTTGTGAACGCACATTTTCTGCAATGTCTCGCGTCAAGTCATGCTTCCGTGTGCGTCTTTACAGACTGCAACTTACAATCGCAACTTCATTGTGCTGTTACTCCTTTCGAGCCGAATTTAACAAAATTGGTCAGCTCCTGACAGCATCAGATGTTTTATTTATGGGGAGTAGAATTATTTATTTATTTCAATGAATGTAATTGGTTGGTTTGTATTGGTGACGTAATATGTAAATGATATGCTTGCGGCCCGCGAGACTTG
This sequence comes from Sinocyclocheilus anshuiensis, assembly GCF_001515605.1. Classification (NCBI taxonomy): domain Eukaryota; kingdom Metazoa; phylum Chordata; class Actinopteri; order Cypriniformes; family Cyprinidae; genus Sinocyclocheilus; species Sinocyclocheilus anshuiensis. The sequence goes on from NW_015539907.1 coordinate 1,475,254, forward strand.
CACTTGGACCATAGTGCGGCCCAGTGGAAAAAAAGGTTGAGAACCACTGCTGTAGACTGTAGAGAGACACACACACTTACACATATACACACACACATGCACGGAGGCTGGCTACTAAAGGAGACCTGGCGCGGTCTGTCTGTGTCAGCACAGACTTAATGAGGCAGCACACAAGAAGCTTTAGGAGTCAATGGATGTAGATAATGTGGATGAGGGTTCACTTCACTGAGCCGCCTGTACACGAGCAAGCCAGTGTCTAGCCTAGGGCCACAGTGTGTGTGTGTGTGTGTGTGTGTGTGTGTGTGTGTGTGTGTGTGTGTGTAGCCATACTCCAGCACCCTCCATTCTGTAGTCACGAGAGCAAAAGAAATCATCATTCCTTCACATTGCATGTCACTCCCTGTTATCCAGCCCCTGATGTCTCTATTGTGCACGCCGAGCCGATGTTAGGTTGAGTGGCTTTGGTGAGAGCAGTTATTCCTCAGTGTTCTGATGTTTTAAAAAGGTTGGGTTGGTTTTTATGGCTTGTTAATGGTGTGGCGCTCTCTACTGCAGCCCATGTGGCAAGTACGTGAGCATGGGAACAGATGACAGCCCCTCATGCACATCATAGACCACCTGGAGCTAGCCAGGCGGAACCTCATAGGAGCCGGGCAACGATTGAGGGGGATGATGGAGGGTGTGCTGCTAGAGGTGAATAGAGAGAGGGAGAGAGAAAGATTGAGGGAGTTGAGCTTGACCAAATCAATGCAACACACGTGCACGGTTAAACATATGCACATCTGCATATGGTGTTCTGAATACTTGATTTTGAATGGTCATTCTGCACTCAAATATTTTTGTGTAATGACTGCTAAACTAAATAATTGAACGTTGCCTAGCCCCTGGTAACATATTTCTTACATAGCTATACTAGTTGTATGTTGCCTGTTCGCTGTCTCATTTCTCTCATGTAATAAAATAATCTAAAATCAATATTTTATGTTTTGTTTATTAATTTAGTGTGCTTCAAATCAGGGTCTTGATGACCCTGTTGGCAGCAACCATCCAACTGTATATCATGCCTTACTTATTCAGCACGTCATTGCATAACCTACACTACTGTTAAAAAGTGTAGGGTCAGTAAGATTTTTTAATGTTTTTGAAAGTATTTTATGCTCACCAAGGCTGCTTTTATTTGATTCAAAGTACAGTAATAAACAGCTAAATTGTGAAATATTATTTAATGTAATTTGTAATAAGTTAAAAAATTAACTTATTTAATTAAAATTTTTAATTAAAAATAAGTAATGAAGATTTTAACATGTGGATTTATGAAGAGTCTTCAGAATCACACAAAAATCATTCTAATATACTGATTTGGTGCTGAAGAACCATTTTTATTTTTATTAAGTACAGTTGTACTTAATATTTAAAAAAAAAAAATGTCAGGATTATTTGATGAATAGAAAGTTCAAAAGAACAGCATTAATTTGAAATGGAAATATTTTGTAATATTATAAATGTCTTTACCAATAACCAATAAATAGCTGATGTATAACATCTATTTTATATTTTATACATTTTTTCTAAATGCATTTACCATAAAACACTAACATTTATAATTTTAATATTATATTGTTTTAAATGGCAGAGTTGTATTTGAGTTTTTTTTTAAAGATTTCATTCAACAGTGATGTTATGATTAATTTATAGTGTTGAATATGCAATTTATAGTGTTATGTTAATTTAAAGACAAAAATAATCAGTATGATACTTATATATCATGCATTTTTATTGTACTGTATGCAGGTTTGTGTATAAATTCACATTCAAGCTCAAACATGCTGTGGTAGCACATGACCCCTAACTTTCTCCATGACCAAACACCACTGATTTAATTTAATTCCTAATTCCTTTCTCTCTTCCTTCTTCCCTCCTTTGAATAGCCCCCACAGAGAATGTCATGTTGAAAAGGGAGTGAGGCAGCAATGTTTTGCCGAAATGTTTGTTTGCAAGGATGAGTGATGTCTGATCCCCCTGAGAGCTCATTTTGCCACGTTTGCGCTTGATTTGCTTCTTATGCTGTTTATTAAAGGTAATTACAAGCTGTTTGGAGATCTATAAGAGACCTGCTCAGGGGGAGCCTCCTCCAAAAGGTGTAGGAACAGAATGGAAAATGAGGTACACTTGCGGGCGACGTGGTGAAATCGCATGGGTAGGGGTTGCAGGTGTGCTTAGAGAAAACACTGCGGAGGAATGTGTCTATAGTTGATCGGATTTACTGATACATCGCAATCTCTGACACGGGAAGCGCTAGATCCGAATGAATCTTTGACATGCTGGTATGTTAGCAGCATGTGTGTACATCTTTCTCAGGTAAATCTGGTAGAGGTGCAGCTGCCCCGTTTCCCCCTTTCCCTCCCTGCCGTCCCAGATCCGTCCAGGTGTGTCTCAGCCAGCTGCCGTGGAGGGGAAGGAGCGGCGATATCAGGAGCTCGTCAGCCTCCCAACCCCCCCCTTCTCCATGCCGTGCGGTAATTGTTAAAAAGACAAACAAGCTGCCTGCCTATCTGTGCATAATGAAAGGGGGCCAGCCGCAATTTGGTCCTCACTTAATTCATTAAGTATTCTGAATTTATTTTCTCGAGTGACAGTGGCATCTGTCGTAGCTGGCGAAGAGGACTTACGTGCACATGACGTTACACAATGGAATGCGTGATGAGGGGGAGGAAATGTGATAAGGGTGCAGTGTTAAAAGTATAGTTCACCCAAATTTAAAAATTCTGTAGGTATTTATTTATTAATGTTCTTTCTGCAATGTTCTGCATGTTCTTTCTATGCAGTTACTATGAATGGACTGAATCTTTAAACTTTCAGTTTAAAAGTGTTATAAATGTTCCATATGATTTAGTCACTATATATTCCAAGTCTTCTGAAGCCTTATGATAACTTTGTGTGAGAAACAGCATAGATCTATGCCATTATTATTAGATTTCCTCACGAGAATTCCTAAAAGAACTAGTAATGTCCAATTTGTGAATGAATCATTCGTTTGAGTTGTATCTTTTCAGTGAATCACTTGATGCAGTGAATGATTCATTCATGAATCAGACTTTTTTGGTTCTACTTAACTTAAATGTTGGTCTTTCTCTCCTAAAAACTTATCATATGGCTTCAGAAGACTTGAAATGTGGAGCATGAGTCATTTGGACCATTTTAATCATCCTTATTGAAGCTTTAAAGTCTCCATTCATGGTAATCACAAGGAAAAGCGGTCAGAAAAAGAAAGTCAAACAGGTTTGGAACAACAAGAGGGTGAGAAAATCATTTAAGAATGAAGAGGTCTCATTTTTGGTTAAACTGTCCCATTAAGGAGGTCAATCAAGGTGTGCGGGGGTCAAGGAGTGTGCGATTTAGCAGAAGAAAAGGTGGGGACAAGGTATAGATTTTGTAAGAACCCAAGTTCACTCTAGTTGTCGTCAGAAAAGCAGAGCGGTGCAGGTGATACAGCGGTGCCAGGTAAACTCTGCAAATAAAGCCCCCTAAATACTGCCTGATAATTAACATCTGCTGTCTGGTGTGATCTTGCCTCTGCACATCAGCTCAGTGTGTGAGTATATATACTGTGTGTGTGTGTGTGTGTGTGTGTGTGGGAGGAAGGAATAAGCGGATGTCATAGCTCATCAGTGCTCTATGTGAGATGCGCAGGAATCGGGAAGGCACACTCTCGATGGAAGGGCGGAGGCGGAGGTCCCAGAGAGGCGGGGGGGGGGCCCTCAGTGTATGTGCGTGCGCTCGAGCCCGTGTGTGGGAGAAGGGGCCACCTGGGGTCGGACTCTTCAAAGGCCGCTCTCTGAGGAGCGGTGAGAGGTGCCTGTATGACAGGAATCTTGGCTTTGATCCGGAATAGGAGTCAGAGTGGGAGAGGAGATGGAAGGCAGGAAGGATGAATCCAGAAGGGAACTCAGAGGTGTGACTTGCAGATAAAAAAAAAACAGAAGGTGTGGGACATGGTAGATCTAAGATAGGCCTATCCCGTTAGGTTTCTTTTAGGATTCTCTCTAAATCTTCACTTTTACCCTGTGGGTATGCCTCTAACATGCTTCTGCTGTTTGTCTGTCTCCTTGTTTTGTTGTATGTATAACTCTGTGTTCACAGGCATTCTGTGTTTATGTTTCTCGCTTTGAGTTACATCTGGATTGTTTAGAGCATTCATTTCATTAACTAGTGGTATATTGTTCATAAGTTTTAAACTTGAACTTGCAACTTTTCCCAGCTTGTTTGGAATACAGACTGTAACCTCAAATAATGTGATTTATTGAGGAAAGTTGTTCTGTTACATTTTAAAAGTTTAAACATAGGATGCACAATTATTGTTACCATATCATATATTAGAGAATGAAAAGTATATTACATTATGCAATACATATATTACATAATAAAACATACATGTACAACAACACATTGTAAATAAAATACTAGATACATATATTTAGTGTAAATATAATATTATATATGCAATATATAATAGAATAGTTATATTTTATTGCATGTTTATTTCTACTATTTTACATTTAGATGACATTTGCCATCATTTAATGCTCACTTGAAGGTAATCTAGCTAATCAGTAAAAACAGTAATCATTTAATAGCATAGTTGATTATAATATTTAGCAAATCTCAAAATTAATAGCTATTTTGTTTACTATAAATAGTAAGGCTGTGATGCCTAGATATTAATATTGTCCATCCCTAGTTTAAACTTGTGCTTTTCTCTCTGTGTGCTTAAAAAAAAAAGGAAAACTTTTTATATAATCTATATAAATATAAATATAATATCAATATAAATATAAATACAAATGTTTTTGTTTTGTTTTTGTTTAGTTTTTTTGCTTAAAGTAATCTAGAAGTTTGGGATATAGAAGGAATTCTGTGATTGGCTTGGTTTTATCATGCTGTGTCCTCACTGGTTATTCAGCATCACCAACATATTCAGATATTTCACCTTGAATTTGTTGAACAATTTCAGATGGAAAACGTATGAAGAGATTAAGAGAATGAGTGAGGGTAGAAGATTATTGGGTATCATCAAGATCGAGGGATGTGACGGGCGGGTGAATTTGGCAAGGAACAAGGGATGAGATGAGAGGAATGCATGATCAGTGCTTTTCCCTCCCTCTCGGTACAGAGATGTTGCGGGAGGAATAGATACGGAGGGAGAAAGAGAGAGAGATAAACTGACTGAGTGCTGATGAGGGAGGTTGACCTTCGGAAGTGAGTGAGAGCGAGCGAGGAGGATGAGGCTGGCTGACAGGGGCTCTCCTGGTTTTTGGCAGCCTCTCAGTCAGCGCGGTGAGCAGCTGGACTTCATTAGGCGCTGGTGTTAATTACTGGGTCCAGGCTGCAGCACAAAACACTCACCGTAATTCAGCCAGGGTCACCTTGAAATTGATCACCATCAGAGAGAGGAAGATGGACTGAGTAGAATGAATGAACGAGTGACACAAACTATTTGGTCTGTTTTTAAAACCTAGTAAGGCACATTCCCAACATGAAGACTGTTATAAACGCTATGCATCTTAAGATATAGTTATGGCTTAATTCTAAGGCAATTTGAACCCTTTGCAGTGGATGCAATACCATAATGAATTCTGATAAGCTTAGTGGAAAAAATGAACCCAAGATTACGGATGAGCCAATAGAAACATTGACTTTTAAATACTTAGATTTCATTCAGTACTGAAAATTATAGATAAAAATGGTGTGTGTGTATGTATTATGTTTGTTGTCTGGTACCTTAGTGTCACGCTTAAGACAAACTTTATTGAAAGTTGTTGGAAATCTCTTGGAGAAGCTCTATTTGTGTGGAATACTGTACGTTGATGCCAATGTAGAGTGATCAAAATCTTTTTTTGTTTTTTCCAAATTGTCTATACTGTTCCACTAAATAGATTTAGATTTGATAGTATGTGTTAAATAGAATATGTAGAACGTTCTACAGCTCTGCAGAAATGCAGGAACAGATTCTGTGCCTGCTTGAGGTTCTATGATGGTTAGGTTGCTGTCTTGGAAAGTTTGGCATCGAGGCAGCTCACTAGGTTCTGAAACAGAGTTTGTGTCTTCTAAAAGAACTGTGAAATAAAAACAGCTGTTTCTTAGCTAGTGACACAAATGGTGAGTATTAAATGCTACAGCTGTAGCAGACGCCGTGGAATGTCGGATACGGGGTGAAGTCGCAGTCAAGGCAGTGATCGCTGCGGCTTGGTTTCCTGTGACACTGGCCTGCAAGGTCAACCTCCCTGTGGCGGATGACTCAGCTGACCAAACCTGGGAAAAGGACCGTTCAGGGCTTGAAATGTGTGGGAGAGAAAGCTGGCAGAACGCACAACATTTGGAGATTATTTTCCGTCCACTGCTGTGGGACCTCTTCACACTTATGATAGCTCTGTCGCGCACATACACACAGTTATACAATTACTTTAAGTTATTCTTTGCAGTGAAGCTCACGGTCCTACCTTGGCGACACTATGGTAATTACAGTACAAGAGGACAAAGAGAGACAAATGGAAGTCGAAGAGGTATGAGAGAGAGAGAGAGAGAGAGAGAGAGAGAGAGGATGTAATAGTCGGCCTGATGCATATGCAGTCCCTGCGTACCAGAGGCGTACAATAGAGTGCTTTTATTCAGCATCCTCACAAAACAAAAGTCTACCACTCTCTGCTCTCAATAATACAAAGGTCTGATACAATCTCCTTCTTAATTCTCAACCATGTCAGTTTTTCAGGAATGTTTTTGCCTCCTCCCTGAAGAAAATCAATGCATTCTGATTTGGTAATTTCCCATGGTGCCACGCTCTGTGCTCCCTACGCTGAGAGAGGTGACAAATCCGGTCATGGCGGCGTGAACCTTCCCCCCTCTCTTCTCATCTTTCTCTGTTTCCACCCTGCTTTTGTTTGTGTTTCTCTCTCTCCCTCTC
>NW_015539907.1:1483037-1502470 GCF_001515605.1 Sinocyclocheilus anshuiensis
GGCTGAGGCGGAGGTCCCAGAGAGGCGGGTGGAGGCCCCTCAGTGTATGTGCGTGCGCTCGAGCCCGTGTGTGGGAGAAGGGGCCACCTGGGGTCGGACTCTTCAAAGGCCGCTCTCTGAGGAGCGGTGAGAGGTGCCTGTATGACAGGAATCTTGGCTTTGATCCGGAATAGGAGTCAGAGTGGGAGAGGAGATGGAAGGCAGGAAGGATGAATCCAGAAGGGAACTCAGAGGTGTGACTTGCAGATAAAAAAAAAACAGAAGGTGTGGGACATGGTAGATCTAAGATAGGCCTATCCCGTTAGGTTTCTTTTAGGATTCTCTCTAAATCTTCACTTTTACCCTGTGGGTATGCCTCTAACATGCTTCTGCTGTTTGTCTGTCTCCTTGTTTTGTTGTATGTATAACTCTGTGTTCACAGGCATTCTGTGTTTATGTTTCTCGCTTTGAGTTACATCTGGATTGTTTAGAGCATTCATTTCATTAACTAGTGGTATATTGTTCATAAGTTTTAAACTTGAACTTGCAACTTTTCCCAGCTTGTTTGGAATACAGACTGTAACCTCAAATAATGTGATTTATTGAGGAAAGTTGTTCTGTTACATTTTAAAAGTTTAAACATAGGATGCACAATTATTGTTACCATATCATATATTAGAGAATGAAAAGTATATTACATTATGCAATACATATATTACATAATAAAACATACATGTACAACAACACATTGTAAATAAAATACTAGATACATATATTTAGTGTAAATATAATATTATATATGCAATATATAATAGAATAGTTATATTTTATTGCATGTTTATTTCTACTATTTTACATTTAGATGACATTTGCCATCATTTAATGCTCACTTGAAGGTAATCTAGCTAATCAGTAAAAACAGTAATCATTTAATAGCATAGTTGATTATAATATTTAGCAAATCTCAAAATTAATAGCTATTTTGTTTACTATAAATAGTAAGGCTGTGATGCCTAGATATTAATATTGTCCATCCCTAGTTTAAACTTGTGCTTTTCTCTCTGTGTGCTTAAAAAAAAAAGGAAAACTTTTTATATAATCTATATAAATATAAATATAATATCAATATAAATATAAATACAAATGTTTTTGTTTTGTTTTTGTTTAGTTTTTTTGCTTAAAGTAATCTAGAAGTTTGGGATATAGAAGGAATTCTGTGATTGGCTTGGTTTTATCATGCTGTGTCCTCACTGGTTATTCAGCATCACCAACATATTCAGATATTTCACCTTGAATTTGTTGAACAATTTCAGATGGAAAACGTATGAAGAGATTAAGAGAATGAGTGAGGGTAGAAGATTATTGGGTATCATCAAGATCGAGGGATGTGACGGGCGGGTGAATTTGGCAAGGAACAAGGGATGAGATGAGAGGAATGCATGATCAGTGCTTTTCCCTCCCTCTCGGTACAGAGATGTTGCGGGAGGAATAGATACGGAGGGAGAAAGAGAGAGAGATAAACTGACTGAGTGCTGATGAGGGAGGTTGACCTTCGGAAGTGAGTGAGAGCGAGCGAGGAGGATGAGGCTGGCTGACAGGGGCTCTCCTGGTTTTTGGCAGCCTCTCAGTCAGCGCGGTGAGCAGCTGGACTTCATTAGGCGCTGGTGTTAATTACTGGGTCCAGGCTGCAGCACAAAACACTCACCGTAATTCAGCCAGGGTCACCTTGAAATTGATCACCATCAGAGAGAGGAAGATGGACTGAGTAGAATGAATGAACGAGTGACACAAACTATTTGGTCTGTTTCAAAACCTACTAAGGCACATTCCCAACGTGAAGACTCATCTAAAAGCTATTCATCTTAAGATATCTTTTATGGCCTAATTCTAAGGCAATTCGAATCCTTTGCAGAGGATGCAATACCATAATGCATTCTGAAAAGCTCAGTGGAAAAAATTAACCAAAGATGGCGGACGAGCCAAGAGAAACATTGACTTTTAAATATTTACATATAGCATAGATAGAAATGGTGTGCTATGTTTTATGTTTATTGTCTGGTAGCTTAGCGTAACGCTTTGGAATATGTTGATGCCAATGTAGAGTGTTCAAAATCCCCCCCTCTCCCCCTCACTAGGTTTTGAAACAGAGTTTGTGTCTACTAAAAGAGCTTTGAAACAAAAACAGCTGTTCTTTAGCTAGTGACAGAAACGGCAAGTGTTAAACGCTACAGCTGTAGCAGACGACGCGGATCGACAGATACGGGGTGAAGTCGCAGTCAAGGCAGCGATCACTGTGGCTTGGTCCTGTGACTCCGGCCTGCAAGGTCAACCTCCCTGCGGCGGATGACTCAGCTGACCAAACCTGGGAAATGGACCATTCAGGTCTTGAAATGTGTGGGAGAGAAAGCTGGCAGAAAGCACAACATTTGGAGATTATTTTCTGTCCACTGCTGTGGGACTTATTCACACTTATGATAGCTCCGTCGCACACATACATGCACAGTTATGCAATTACTTTTAAGTTATTCTTTGGAGTGAAGCTCGCGGTCCTACCTTGGCGACACTATGGTAATTACAGTACAAGAGGACAAAGAGAGACAAATGGAAGTCGAGGAGGTACGAGAGAGAGAGGGGAGGATGTAATAGTCGGCCCGACGCGCACGCGGTCCCTGCGTACCAGAGGCGTACAATAGAGCGCTTTTATTCGGCATCCTCACAAAACAAAAGTCTACCACTCTCTGCTCTCAATAATACAAAGGTCTGATACAATCTCCTTCTTAATTCTCAACCATGTCAGTTTTTCAGGAATGTTTTTGCCTCCTCCCTGAAGAAAATCAATGCATTCTGATTTGGTAATTTCCCAGGGTGACACGCTCTGCGCTCCCTGCGCTGAGAGAGGTGACAAATCCGGTCATGGCGGCGTGAACCTTCCCCCCCTCCCTTCCCATCTTCCTCTGTTTCCACTCTGCTTTTGTTTGTGTTTCTCTCTCTCTCGATCTCTCTCTCGCCATCTCTGGGTGTTGCGACAGCGCGCGAGCTTAGAATTTGTTGGAATTTCGCAGCCCTTCCCGGTGCTCTGGTGAAAAACACTCATTTGTGACGGTGCCAAGCTGCTAATGGCGGATGGCGGGGTCCGTGCCGAATCCCACCTCCGCTCCCCCGCGCTCGTTATTCCGTGCTCGGCACCGCTCGCACCCCTCCCCTACATCTGCCAAACTCAGCTGCGAGGGAGCGGCATAATTATCCCACCGGAGCCTCAGACGCCTCCATGCCGTCACAACTGGGGCTTCATTAGAGACCCGCAAGAATGCCCGAGTGTGTATGTGTGTGTGCGAGAGAATGTGTTGCGTTTATTTGGAGATATTTACACGCGTTCCTTTGTGTGTTTGCGTGTTGTGTATGCGCGCGAGTGTGTAGCGAAGCGTGGATAGTTGCTCCGAGAGTTTTATGTCCATGGCTTGCAGCACGAGTGTTACTTTGGTGCCGTTCGCATGCATGTTTGCGATTCCTGTCTGTGCTAATATTCTGGTGAGTATGCCATTAATGAGTGTGTGGCGTTTGGGTGTGCCAGGAGCTGATGAGTCGGGCTCAGAGGTAATTTGACTTCTTAGAGCTACAGACCCCTGTGCCCCCCCCCAGCCCCCTTCACCAGCTGAGCAGTCCCTGAGGAAGGCCGGGTTTAACAGGGCCTAGATTCCCCCACTTACAACGCACACATGCCGCAATGACACACACTTATATACTGTCAAAGACACGCGCACTTCAAATGCACGTTCATAATGAGACATTGGCCTCTTATAAAGGCGCCTGTCCATGTGTGCATCTCTCTGAGACTTATTTGTCTTGTGTGAGGGTTTGCTTGTAGGCTAAAGTGTGAATAGCAAGCACATATGTCAGTGTGTGAATAAAAGTCAGTAAAGCCATAAAACATAGGTTTAAATTTATATTCAGGTAGTTTTGAGGAGCTTTCAGGAAGTATCACAACATTTAGTTTGATTTCTGCTTGTAGTTTTTGCTTTAACACTATTTTAAGACAATCTCATCTGCCTTTCTCATTTTAGTAGTAGCTCTGCCTTGTCCATGGACCATCCACAGTGCACTTCTGTGTTGCTTGAATCAAATTGCCTGATTTGTAATGTTACTTCAATGAGTCAAGTCAGGTTTTTACCAGTGTGTTTGGAAATTAAGTAGCTACAAAATTACCAGTTTTTTTACAGAACAAAATTAAGCCGTATTACTCTTATTATTATTATTATTTTGCAAAAATAAATGTTATTTCGTGTTTTGTACAATCATTCACATGGACAGTGTATTCTTTTCTTTCTTTTTTTGGATGGAAATTCATACTTTTCTTCAGCATGGTGCATTGATTATAAGAATTTTACATAGTTACAAAATATTTCTGTATCACATCAATTCTGTTGTTTTTTTAAGCCTTCTATTTATCAAATAATCCTTAAAAATGTATCATGATTTCCACAACAATATAAAAAAGTACAACCATTTTTCAACATTGATAATAAGAAATTCATGAGTACAAAATCAGCATATTAGAATGATTTCTGAAGGTTCGTGTGACACTGAAGACTGGATTAATGGCAGCTGAACATTCAGCTTTGCCATCACAGAAATAAATTACATCTTAAAATATATGAATATAGAAAAAAGTTTTTTTTTTTTTTTTTTTTTTTTTTACTTTTTAATAATATTTCACAATATTTTTCTCTTTTTTTGAGCAAATAAATGCAGCCTTGGTGAGCATAAGAGACTTCTTTCAAAAACCGACCATAAACTTTACAACAGTAGTTCTATAACTGTATATAAATATATATTATACTTGATCTGTTACTGTTGTTTAATCTATTTGAGATAAAGAGAAACTGTAGTCATCTTACATGTCAGGCAGACACACTGAGTGTATGGTTATTGGCCAGAATAAGCTGCGAAGTGAACCAGACTAAGACTGTAATGACGTGATTTGAGTATTGAGACGAAGTTATCTGAAAATGCTAGCTTAGAGAATTTGTCGTTGTAGGGTTTTTTCCCTCTCATTAAGTCTCTCTTTTCTCTCTCATTTCTCTTCTTACGTCACTTTCACCTCCTCTCCTTTTCTCTCTGCTCTCTGAAGAGTCTGGAGACTCTAATTGTAATGATGTTTTGGGTTCTTTTTATCTCTGCCACCGCGCTGTTGTAGACGGCCGTTAGCGCTCCACGTATGCCAGTGCATGTGATGTGGGGCTGGCTGTTGCATCACCTTGCCGCTACTACATGCTGCTCTCCCATAGAACTCCACAACTTGGAAAGACACATATATTCCTTTTCTGTACTTCTTAAAGAGAAGAGAAATCACTTTTTAAGTCACTTTAAACATGTTTGTGCACAATTTGCCATTGCATTGTGTTCTTTTTATATATTTACTTATGTTTTGCCCTCATGTCAGCCAGAACTTTCATGCGAACACTGAGACATCCGCATGAGGAAGAGAGCTTCAGATTTTCCATTTGAAACTCGGCAGGGACATTAGACCACCTTGGAGGAACCACAAGCCTCCTCTGTGTACCCTCCACCCCAAAGGAAAGCCAGAACTTCTCAGTTCCAGGCCAAAGCAAGCATCCTCTCCCCTCCTGGGCCAGATCTTCTAGCGCAGTTACACTCCAGTGTTCGCCCAAGGACAGAGGGGAAGTTAAGCATGAAAGCTACTTGATACTCTCGCCTCAATTTTATGCACCAGACTAACCATTTTGAACTAGATCTCAGTGTTGAGACAGGCATGTTTTCACTCTTTGGTGACCTTTGGATGTGGGGTCAGAGGTCAGAGGGTAAACACTGTGCTGACTCGCTGCATTTCCTGCAGGTGTTAATTGTGCTGCTGGCACCTTATTGACAGTGTTTCTTGCTCTCCATACTGTGCACATTTTGTCTCGCTCACACCTCAGCCCCCTCCTTCCTCTGTCAGTAAATCCCCTTTATACTGGAGGGACATGAGGGAATGGAAGAGATGGATGAAGAGGGAGGGAGGAGGACGAACTGTGAGCTGGGCTTCTACGTAAGTGTCAGTCATATTAAAAGCCGCTGACAGCTTTCGCTTCCAGACCAAACTCTGGACAAATAGCTCTCCAATCGATAGTTTCCCAACAGCAATATTTGGTATCAATGCGTGTCCTTCTCATTACACGATGAGGCCAGAGACTCCCCGGGCTCTGAATAATTTATCCCCCTGACGTGGAGAGAATAGCAAAGAAGGAAAAGCTGCCCTATCTCTCTCATACTCTACTGCTCCGTTCCAAAACCAAGTGAGCTGCCTCCGTAGGCAGCATTTTAAAGCATTATAGCCATGAAGTCTGTTCCAAAATGTAGGCAGCGTAATTATGCTGCATCCTAAGATACATAATTTTGGCTAAATTCTAAGGCAACATTGCATTTGCAGAGAAAGTAATCCCAGAATGTGCTGCGACAACTTTAGTAAAAAAAAAAAGAAGATGGAGGACAGACCAAAGAGAAATGAGAGAAATATTGAATATAAATAAACATTCAACACTGAAAAGTAATTAAAGAAATAATTCATTTAAAATGGAAAATAATATTTAAAAGCTCAAATAATATTTCTGAATTTAATTAAGAAAGCTTTTTAAAATCCCAATTCTGTTCCCAAATTTGAATAGTTGCAAACAGGATATGGAATAGCAATTTAAATTTTGAAGTATTCGATATTTATTATTTGATATTTATTTTTAATTTTTAAATGTAGGTAAAAAGAATCATTTGAAAGTGTTGACATTTAAAAAAATCCTATAGCAATTTTTTTAAGTTTTGGTCCAGAATGTCTGAAACTTTTAATAGATGGATGGATGGATATGTTTATGAGTATTACGTTTTTAGCTTAGCGGTATGCTAGCGGTAAACTATTGTTTTTGCCTATGTAGAGCATTTTCAGTCACTTATGAGGTTTCATTTCAGTTGTCTAAATAGGCAGCGGCTTTCTAAGACAACAAGGCAGTTCACTAGGTTTTGCAACAGAGCCCACCACACTTAGCTCTCCATAGCTCATACCATGCGCTCACCTCATTCCCTGTGTTCTCAAGCCTGACCCTTTCTCTTCCTCATTGACACAAATCTTCCCCTCTCTTTCTCATGCTTTTCTCATCATCATATTTTTAGTTTTTCTCCAGAAGCCCCACTTCTCTTTTTAAGTAGCTTTACATTAGGGCTGCACGATAAATCGCATGCAATATTTAACGCGCGTCTTATCAGTAAAGCCAGTTCTGTAATCAGCGGTAAATCTCCATCACCTGCGGGCCTTCCCCATTTTTTTACTTTTCCTCCAGCAGCCCCACTTCTCTTTTAGCCCTACTTTACATACATTAATCGCTCACCATGCCAGGTGCTGCTGGGTAGTATTTGCCTAGACTCAGCAGTATGTATGCGTTTATGGGGTGAGCGGGGTCTATGAGGGTCCTCCATAAGAAGAGGATCAACATATCCATAGGCGTTACGCATCTTGCCGTGACCTCTCTGGGGAAAGGGCAACACACTTACTCCTCTCCGACCGCATCTCTCGCTCATTATGGCAGCAGCCAATGGCGTGGGATCCGTGTGGAGGTGAGCCATCTTGAATAAGTGGTAGAGAACATTAGCGAAGAAGATGATAATGGAGGTCTGGAAGGCTGGCTAATGAGTGCTATCCTCTCAAGAACAGACCCTCAGCCTTATCCCTCTCTCTCCCTGATTAAATGCGCTGAGGAGAAAGCAGGAGGAAAAGGTTCCCGCTCCATCTTCCGTTATCTTTCGTGACCCTTCCCCCCTCACCCGCCCTCGCCTCCTAATCATCGCTAAGTATTATAAATGTTAGCTTAAACCAGGCAATCATCGCTACACCATAATAATAAACTTTTATTGCCATGTTCCTATTAGTGAGTTAATGTTGTCTGCTGATGGCGTGTAATTGTGCTCTTTTCTCGGCTTTGCGAGTCCCACATTTCCCTCATGCCCAATCAGCTACGCACGGGGAGAGAAAATAAATAGCCTAATGCTGTTTTAATTACTGAAAACATAAAGCATGAAGCCTACGCCTTCCCTCCTCTCCTCTCCTTTAGCTACCTGCAGCTCTCAACACCACACTCGCAACCAGCGGCACTGACCGGCAGAGCGAGCAGGGCCATGGCTCGTGCCCGCCCACTCTGTGGAGGAGCCGCAGATACCTTTAGGGACATCCGGAAAAGTTTGGATGCATTTGCGTTTCCATCATTAGCAAAGTATGCTCTTACAAGTACATTCTTGGGGGGGCGAACTCGCTTAACAGTCACAGCACAAAAACCTGCATCAGATTCCTGCATTTTGTGAACTCGTTTACGGCGTTACCTGATTTACAAATAGACAGGCGACCGCAATCCTTCATGGGGAGTTCGTTCTTGGTGTTGTTTTGCGGTCTTAGCTGGTCATTATGTTCACTATCTCTTCTTAGTATGCACACACATACACAAACCTCTGTAATCTACCCTGAGAACATGGCACTGGTAATCTAGTACGTTCTTCGACAGTGCTTACTACAATGCAATTAGTCGCATATCACACACATTCTCAAACACAAAACCACCTCCTGCGGTGTTAACAGTGCGCTAACATCCCATCCATACCATCACACACTCAATCATCGACACACACTCTGCACTTCCATAGTGTAGAGGTGTTTCTAAGGAAACAGAGCGTTTGACTTGTCTTTGTGGCTCCCAGTCAGCCGCCTTCCCAGACGCCACTGTTCTTATTTTAACTCGCACCCTTCACACCTCCGCCGAGGCCGGAGAACACGCTCGCCCCGCTAGACATGACACTGAAGCAGATGTTAAAAGTGCTCCTGCAGTAATTAATCTGGTACCTGTGCTATAACTGCTGATTTAAAAAAGGGGGGCTCCAAACTACACAGAGTTATAAATAGATTATGGTAAAAATGACCTGACTTGTGCGAGGAAATGTTAAAACACTGACGAAATGGTTCGTTTTTATTTTTAGACATTAAGTAAATCCAAGCAGCATCTGCAGTGGTTCACAGCTCAGAAGTTTCAGCTGTGCTGGCCTGGGTTGTTTAACCCACATGTTCTGTTTTGTGTCTCTTGAAAATCACACATTAAAATATCAGTTTGATTTCATAAACAACATTTAAACTGTTCTCCATGAAACTTTTATTTATTTATTTTATTTTTTTTTTACCTATTTGTGGTCTCAGAGACCCCTGTTGTAAAATACTAAGTAATGCAACAAATTCTCACATTAAAGTTCTCTGACTGGTGTACACTTTTGACAGTTGTTTTTACTTTATTTTCCTGCGTTTTATATGGTTTGTATTTGCCAGTGTTATTTTAGTGTTATTTATATGCGGTTATAATATTTTATATATATTTTGAATTTGCTTTTATGTTTATATTTTCAGTTTTCATTTTAATTTTAGTGATATTTTGTAAGCTTTTGTCATTTTATTAGTTTTTATAATATTTATGTTTTATTAATATTAGTAATTTATCTTCAGCTTATTTCAGTTAGTTGCCAAGGCAGCATTTCTAAGTTCTAAGTTCATTTTTAAGTTTTTTATTTTGTAGGGTTTTTTTTATTGAATATTTATATTTTATTTAAAAATTGTATTAATAGTTTTAGATTTAGTTTTAGTTGACAATAACTACTTCCATTTCTGAAAACTGTATGAATAATTACTGGTAAAGAAAACCTATGAATTATCTTTCATAGTATATACCTACTTGAATTTTGTTAGGTCAAAGGAACTTATCAAAAGTATGAAAAAGTTGTTAACTTACCATTTATTATTTTTACACAAATATCTTTGGGAGCTCTCAAACCCAAACATAAAAACAGTAAAAAAAAAAAAAAGTCAGTCTCAACAGAACATGAAGGTTGTAAAGAAGAAGCCGGCAGGGATGGACACAGATTTGTTGCAGATTGGAAAGGCAGTAAACCACCCTGAGGATGTCATTGTGACTTGAGGTTTTGGTAGACATCGGATGACAGGCAGAGAGTTGGAAAAATTATGGGAGATTTTCTGCCTTCATCTCATATTTTCTTCATTTTCAATTCCACATAATGTGTCCTTCCCTGTAGCGAAGTAATCATATTACAGTTTGTATCTATTTAAATGTGTGTGTGTTTTGAAGACTGAAAGACAGTTAGTAGTGCTAACTTTTAGCAGATGTTGTCTTGACACATATGTGTGTGCGTGTTAAAGACACAGTTCTGCTCTTTTCTGGGTGTATATGATTAAGAGCTGGAGGGGCAGATTAAAGGTGTGGGGTTTGTGCCCCGAGGCCTGTTCTAGTCTGCCACAATCCCTTATCCAGCCTCGACCCAGACAGCATTGATCCACACGAGTACGTGCGTGTGCAAAGCTTATTAACCCTTGTGAAAACTACCTAGTCTCTGACTGGTCAACTATATAACACATAGAGAGAGTCTTTTTGGAATCATCATTTAAATACCACATGACATCGGCCAGTGGAATTTGTTTCTGTTACTTGCGATTGTTGGTCCAAGTTAGGTTATGGTCCAAGCACAGTCATTGCTGGCAGAAATTGTCGTACCAATTTTGATGTAGTCCTCCAAACACTGAAAGAGCAGTCCAACTGTGCTATGGGTTCACGTATGGGCAAACACAGACACACTCTCACTAAAGTCTCTTTGTGTCAGGGCTTCAATGACACACACTGTTTTACAAGTTTGCTAGGTACTGTAGCAAGAAAAAAACTACATGGTAAAACTGAAAATGCACACTAAAAAGTAGCTTAGAAGTCCTGATGTTTCCTTTGATACATCATACAAAGAATAAAAAAATATATATATATATATAAAAATTTAGCTCAGCTTGGCTTTGTGTTTATATCTAGATATGCTATATCTCTTACTTTTGTTTTGTTTTTTCAGCAGACGTGCAAAGTTTTTGAACATCTGTTGTTTGAAAATGTATCCCATTATATTAAATTCCTTCCTCTAGGAAATTAAATTACCATTTCTGGTGTCATACAAGATCTCATATTCCTGCACACCTGATCAAACTGCAGCATATTATCGTGATATCTTGTTTTAGCTAATCATAAAAGCTTTTCGCAAACGGTTAGCATTATGCTAAGCTAGTAAACTAAGCAATTAGCATGTCAACCAAAGGTTAAATGAAAACACAAAAAGTGTATTCTGCTCTGTTTTCATGATTAAGAATAACTAAAGTGATTTTGTACAATTTATAATCAGACACCAAAGATAAACCTATAAAAAACTTAGCTAAGGAAGGGAAAAGGGCTGATTGCCTAAAATTATGCTTCAGTACCAGAACTAACACTCTTAAATTGACATGTTACTCAATAGAACATTAGCAAACGCTGACGTGAGGCTTGTGTGAGGGCTTTAACACACTTTAAGCAGTTGATCCTTTAGTGTGTCATTATAGCAATGTTGTTTTGTCGCACAAAATAGTATTTGTGACGTACCGTAGTGAGGAATCATTTACAAAGAGGAAATAGACATCTGCAAAGTGAGGGGTCGAAATATAATGGCAAAAATCAAAGCAAAGTGCTGCTGTTACTACATAGGCCTTGCAAGTTACCCTTTGTCTTCCTTTCTTTCCTTTTCCTCTCTCACACCCACACGTACATACCCACAGTTACGAATAAAAGTATGCAAATATCGCAGCATGTTTGATTCTCCGACTCTGTGTGAGGTCCCCACAGACTCATCAAGACTTTAGCACCTCCATCAAGTCAGAGCGGAGAGAAAGAGGAGGTCTCAGCTACACCTTACATTACACACCCCAGTGGGTGTGAGTGTGTGTGTGTGTGCGCTTGTGTGTGTGTCTGTGGTCTCACTGAGCAGCTGATGTGGAAGGTTGGTTTGTTAAAAAAGGGAGAAAATGATAAAAAGAAAAAAAAAGTATTGGGTCCAGGGGTGTAAAAATGGACCTATATCACTGTCAAGGACACCTTTAATTACAACAGCAGGGGTTCTGTGTGAGGGTGTGCCTGGAGATGGAGGAGTTGACAGGGCAGAAGGAATTCTGGGTAGATATAACTCATTTTGACTCTTTGAGTCAGACTCTCTTTATATAGTTTTATAACAATTTTGAGTTTATTTTTAATTATATAATTATATAATTTTTTTATATTTTAATTTTGAATTGCAATTTTATCATATTTTTTAATGTTATCCTTCCTGAGTGGATACACCCATGTGACCACTCTACACATTCTCCCCAACCCATACATAAGCTTATAAAAGAAATGGAAGCTCTTTACACACATGCATTACCATTCAAAAGAAAAGATTGATTTAAAAAAAAAATTCAAACACTTCTATGCTCACAAAGGCTGCATTTATTTAATTACAAAAACCAGTAATGTTATTAATATTATATTATTATTACACTTCATAAGAACAACATTTAATTGAAATAGAACATTTTTGTACTTTACTGTGACTTTTGATAAATTTAATACATCCTTGCTGAATAAAAGTAAAAAAAAAAAAAAAACTTAAACTACTAAACAAAATTATTTTTATAAAATATAAAAAAAATCTTTTGAATCAAAACAGATATTCTGCTATTTAAAGAAAGTAGATAAAAAATCAATGAAACAAAATGTTCTTTGAGTTGTGATGATGATGATGATTGTGTGGACGTTTTAGCACCTCTCTGTCCGCTCATGCACACACTCTGCGGAAGACCTCTGAAGACTAACACCCTTGAATTCTGCCACATTATGGTGCTGAACGCTAACGACCTCTTACACGTCTTAACTAGGTGCGTCGCAATAGTGACAAGTGATTAAAGTTATAATTTCGATGTTAATCTGAATTTTTATCTTACCTGCTGCAACCTTGAAGACATTTTGCTGATTACATATTTTTTTTAATTATTTTTTCAATGTGGCATATGTAGCTCAGACCCTCAATTAAATGTTCTGTTTTTGTGTCTGTGTGTGTTGCTGTTGTTCATTTTCAGTTTTGCATTATGCGTCTTTGGAAGCTTGTTGCGTCAATGTTAAAATACCATTAGACAGCAAACCTGTTAATTAAACCTCAGATTTTAAGTGTTTGGATGTTTCTTTGCATTGAAGTAAATATGTTCTAGGTCGTGTCAGAACGCCTGTCTTGTTAAAAGCTCCTCCGTTCTCATGCTCTGACGTCTCCCTTCCTCAGTGTACAAATATATGCAAACGAGAACATTCGTCTGAAAAGGCACTCTTTAGTTCTTCATTAGCGGAGGGTGAAGCTACAAAGAGCACAAACAATATGGGGAAAAAATGCGATGGATTGAATCAAAGCGGTGAGAGCTTTGTCAGACGAGCAGAAGCATATACGCTGCCTGCCGCCCCATTTCCTCGGCAGAGCGGCTGAATTAGCATGATAATCATTCTCATCGTTTACAAGGGCGAAATGTTTCAGTTTAATGCCTTGCTTGTGTTACAAGCCATGCACTTAATTAGATGGTAATGACTCCGGCGAGGCGAGCGGAGAGAGGAAGAGAGGGGAAGACAGGAGTTGAGAGGATGAGGAGTGAGAGCCCTTCACATCCAAGAGCCCTGCCACATTCACCCACTCCACCTGTCAGCTATCCACACACAGGCTACGTTTACATGCACAATTTTTGGTTCAATCGGACTGAATTAATTCTGATTGATGAATCTGAATGTAGTGTTTACATGAACGCTAAATAAAGTGATCGGGTTGATGTGCGCGTTTATATGTCACAAGCTTCAAATTGGATTTTTAATTTTTTTTTTTTTACATGCGCTCACTGCACAAATATAGAGTTTCTACAGTGTGGACATAACCACTCTCCTACACGGTTTCTTTATTTGTTTTTAACAGCAGAATTAATATTTATCCATTTATGGATAAATATTGGCTACATATAAACCGCTGTGCCGTGCTGCTCATATTTATCAAGCAAAAAAAATGCCCCTCCCCGCACCCAAAACGGGTTGCCTGTGGATGAGAATCCAAAACAAGGACTGGTGGGAGGTTGTCCTGCTCCACATCACAGTTGCCGAGTGAAAGGAGAGTTTTATAATGACAGGACACGCATTTATACAACACTTTATTCAAAAGGAAGAACCGCTCGTTCCGCGCGTCATACGTCATTACGCTATTTCTGCGTCTCTGCACATACGCAGTCCTTTCAGTTTCGGGGTTCAATCCGATGGAGTGTTTACATGCACTCTCAATCGTATTAGAAAAGGAATAAACCACCCTCTTCAATCCGATCGAATTTTCATTCCGATCGAGCTCAATCGGATCGATTAAGATGTTTACATGAAGGCTTTTCAGTCCGATTGAGCCGTCAATCCGATTACAAACGGATTATTTGGTTGCATGTAAACGTAGCCACACACACACACTGCATGCTGCGTCCTGTAGCCATGGCAACAGTTTGCACAGGTAAATTGTGAGGCACAGTCTAGTGTCATTGTGACCCTAGGTCACTTCCTTTATGCACTGTAGTGTATTGGCATATCAGGATAAACGGACCTTTTTGCTTTTACGTAATGTTATATCCTGTCCTCCTCTGATTCTATCTGTTTTTTTCATTCTTTGGTGCTAGTCAAAGAGTGTTTATGTCTGTCTGTCTGTCCACCAGTCTGCCTATCTGTAATATACTGTACATTGCTATATATATTATTTTATTATTGATTAATTATTATATAATTTTAAATTTTTATTTCATTTATTCATTCATTCAGTCTTTTTTGTCAAAAATATTCTTCATAATTATACTTGGATTTTATTTATTTTTTATATTATTGTATTTTTTTCAGTGTATGCTCCAACAAATTTAGCAGTGATGCTCATATGCTAATGCGTGTTCAATCAGTTTTTTCTAAAAAAAAAAATAAAATAAAAAAAATTAACGCTGCTGATTTTAATACTTATTTTTTTTATTATATTGTATTTTTTAAGGTTTTTATTTTGTTTTTTTATTCATCATTTCATGACTACTCTACATATCCTCACTAACCCAAGCATATTTTTTATATAAAAGCATTAGAGCTACTTTATACATATAACAAGATTGTGTGTTTTAGAGGAACAGAGCCACTTTAGATCCTTTCGACCTTCTCTCCTGTCCCATAACATCTCCGTCATTTTCCTCCTCCTCCTCCTCCTCCTTCTTGTAATAGGATGTCAGGGATCATGTTCTCCCTTCTTGCTGAGGAAGACAAAGACTGTGTAGTTAGAAGTGACTGAGAACTTTTACCATTAGAGAATGCAGGCTGGAATCCAATATGAGAGCAGGCCTTTGGGTACAGGCTGGCTCGCCGCGTTAAGCCCAGAGCCTGCCGTCTCGCTGGCTGTCGGATTGGAGCGATACGCAGGTCCATATCTCACCCCGTGCACTGGCTCTGAGCTCTCCGCCCTGGGCCAAGATGTCTATCCTTCCCTGCCCACGACTCCTGACGGCTGTCCGATAGAGGACGTTTACAGTATGTCATTCTGGATAGATTGCCGTACCGCGTGAGTGTGTCTGCAGAAGTATAAAAGCCTGGTTGGGAGCAGGACTGTTTCGTCTCCGCCGTTGATCCCGCTCATGCTGTTCTTTGAAACGGCTGATAAATGCGGATCTTCAGTCACACTCTAATTACAGCAGCTTAAGTGCTTTAACCACTGTTATCGCAAACTGTTCTATTCTCTGAACCCTGTCAAAATACACACATACACACATGCGTACGTGCACACCAGAGCATTTGTTTGTGCGTTTACACGTCACGTTTGTGTGTGCATGACTGTTCGTTTACACAGACCGCGGGTACGAGAGTGCCTGTGCGTTCTCACGGGCGAGGGACTTATCTCCACATGTGTGCGAGCAGAAGTAGGATGTGATGGCACTTCATGTTCCGTCTAACGTATTTTTCACAGCGCATAATTTAAAAGTTTCCTCCTGTTTGCATCTCCCGCCGTTTCTGTCAGCTCCCCTCCCTCTCTCGCTCCTTCCATCAGAGGGTTGTACCTCAGTGACAGCCCTCGGACTGCCTTGCGGTCTGCCTATTAGCGGCAGTGACGGCATCCGATTCGACCATAACACTTCATTTGCGATATGGATTTAATATGTGACACAGAGAGGAGGTGTCGATGGACTAATGTCTCATCCTTTCATCTTACTCTCTTCCTGTCTTGGTCTCTGGAGCGTAATTGGTTTCTGTCCCAGGTAGCGTCGCTAGCGAGTGCAGAGCGAGGCGAAGGCAGACAGTGCACAGTGGTTGGCGATGCCTGGGAGAGTTAGCTGTGTGTGTGTGGTTTGGGTGAATCAGGAGGTGTGCTTCCAGAGTGGAGGTGATTCTTAATGGGGTGTGGAGTGTGTGTTTATCAGCTCCCTGATCGCTGTTTATTGCCCAGTCATGTGGAACTAATTTACTAATTGAGTTTGAGGCTGGGAAAGATGTGGCAGGAGGGTTTGTGAAGGAGACATGAAAACATGTCGTATCCCCGCGTGCTTGTTTGTGTGTGGAAAGTAGAGAGAGAATGATCGAGTATGTTCACATGATTGTGTACATATGGGCGTGATGGAGTAATTTCCTGAGATGTGATGCAACAAATTCACAGGCAGTCAGGATATTTGACGTTTAATATGTTAGCTATGTGTAGAATTTTTGACCAATGAGATCTCACTGTGGATGGAGCTACGCTGTGGTCTGTTACTTCACCTTTAGGTTTTGTGTGAAATGACAGATAAAGGGTTAGTTCACCTGAAAAGGAAAAATCTGTCATCATTTACTCACACTCATGTCATTCCAAACTTGCATGACTGACTTCTGTGGAGCACAAAAAATATGTATATTTTTAAAAATGTTTGTGTTTTTGTCCATACAGTAAAAGTCAGTGGGGTCCAATGTTGTTTTGGACTCCATTGTCTTCCATTATACAGACAAAAGTATTCTTCAAAATAACTTGTTTTGTGTTCCACAAAAGAATAAAAGTCATACAGTCTTTGAAACGACATGATGGTGAGTAAATGAGGACATCATTTTAATTTTTGATGAAGTGTCCCTTTAACATGATTGGTATGAAACCAAGCTGCCTGCATGATGTGCCCAACACTGCCATTTTCAGTTAGGGGGGCACAACAGGTGAAATGTGTTGGCTCGCTCTCGTTCTCTTTCTTTCCTCCTTTTCTTCCCCAGACTTTCCCTCTGTCTCTCTCGTGCTCTTGCCCTTGCTGGTGGGAGATTTGACCTGGAATGTTAATAGGGGAGTGAGGCTGGAGTCCTCTGCAGATCTCTGATTCTCTTCACTCGCTGTATAAGACAGGAAGAAAGAGTGTAACTTAAACTCAACCTTACACCTCACTCTACTGTACCTCTGTCAGTTTCAGTGTAGTGTGCATAAATGGCTTGACAAAAATGATACATTTGTGCTTTCAATAAAATAGAGGAAAGGAGTGTAATTGAAAGTACAATGTGTAGTGCAAATTGAGTGAACAGGTGATTAATTTGAATTAAATATGAATAAATTAAAATACATTTTAGATTAGGATCAAATAAAACAAAATTGAATTTTATTTAGTCTACGCTTTTATTTTTGTTAAGTTAATTTAAAATAATTTAGTGCAGACTAAATTAAATTCATATAGTCACTAATTTAAGAAAATAGCATTTAGAAAAATAGCATTTATTAAGCTAGACAAATTAAGATGAATAAAGATGAAAAAACCTAGTATGGCAGTAATCATATTTATGAACGTAAATGTAGCAAGGTCTCTCTTTGGCAAAGTTTATAATTCGAAGGGCTTCTAATGCATCTTTCTGTACTAGATAGTTGTGCAAGAGAGGAAGTTCTTGTTTTTCATCTCCTCTGGTGTGGTCACCCTGCATTGACTGACAGTGTGAATCTAGAGTGAAGGAGAGGGAGTAAGAGAGAGGAGAAGATAAGAGAGGAAGGCTCAGTTGTGTAAGGGTTACAGAGAATGGGGGAGCGTGGGTTTTTAGACAGGCAGACGTTTTTGGGCTAGCTTACAGCAGCTGTGGAGCCCCGCTGGTAGATTAAAAGAGGCTCCCGTCCGCAGAGTGAAGTACAGCAAAACCCCCAGCGGGTGCAGGCGGGGAGGGGCCCACGCAGCTGTCACCCTCCACATACTTTCTCACCCAACTCCAGGAGCTGTGACCCAGCAGCCCCACCGTTCACCCACACACCCCACCATCACAGCGGCACGGACATTAATGGAGAGGAGCTGCAGGCTAGAGAGATGGTCTACCAGCAAATGTTTACTGAGGTTGTGTGTCTAAGTCGTCAAAGATCAGAAGAGTTTGAGATGGTAACCCTCATGCTGCGAAACGCTCACAAGATTCATCCTAACCACCACCTAAGGGTTAGTTCACATACAGTACCAAATCCTATATCATAATATTAGCAAATTTATATCATGAAAATGATAATGCTATGCTGTCAAATATTTGTGGTCAGTAAGATTTTTTTTGTTGTTGTTTGGAAGAAATTGATACTTTTATTCAGTAAGGATGCATTAAACTTATAAGAAGTGACAGTAAAGACATTTTAATGTTACAAAATATTTCTATTTGAACTGAATTCTGTTCTTTTAAACTTTTCTTTTTATCAAAGAATCGACAACAACAAAAAGTATTACGATTTAAGTATTACGATTAAGCAGCACGACCATTTTCAACATTATGAAATATTTCCTGAACACCAAATCAGCATATTAAAATGATTTCTGAAGGATAATGTGTCACTGAAAATTCAGGTTTACCATTACAGGAATAAATTAAATTTTAAAATATATTAATATATAATTAATATATTTTATGATATTGCTGATTGTACTGTATTTATGATCAAATAACTTTTACATATTAAAACTGAAATTTATTTTTAAAAATGAAATTTATTTTAATTATTTCCTGTAAAAATGTTATGTTGTATTTACATGCAATAATGCTTATTTTTTCGTACATATAAGTAATATAAGTATCATCTCATTTGATTATTTCCCTTTTTAACTGAAAATGGATTGGTTTGTGATCTGAATTCAAAGCATACAATTATTCATAACAAATACTGTATATAATACAGTAAACACCATCACACCATGCAGTCTTACCCTGTGTAATCAGCATAAGGGTTACCATCTAGATATTTTCAAATAGAAGATGATCAGAGAATTCCTTTGAGAAGTCTTCGAGAAGTTTTTTTTTTTTTTAAACTTGTGAGATGCTTTAAAGCAGATCTATTGTCTATGAGATGGGCCCAGATCCATCTTTAAGGTCACAGAGCACATTACAGCAGCAGGAGTGCCGTCAGTGTTTGTTTCATGATAACAGTAGTTCAATATTTTGAATTCAAATCCTACACTGTTAACATAAGCTGATAAGCAGGCTTTTTTCCCCTCTGTCGAGTGGAAGGGAGTCTGCACAGCTGCAGCCAGGTCTGAAGTGAAACACACACTCTCAGTCTGT
>NW_015539907.1:1502856-1502998 GCF_001515605.1 Sinocyclocheilus anshuiensis
CGTAAGAAGCATCATCACTGGCACCGCACGTGAAAAATAATTTCTCACCTGAGAAAATGCATGTGAACTCAAGTGGAAAGCTCTAATAATACAAATCCAACACATCTTTGTAGTAACGAGAGTGTCCATGTTGTTTTCACAT
>NW_015539907.1:1503100-1510394 GCF_001515605.1 Sinocyclocheilus anshuiensis
AGCCGCTCTCAGGATGCGGTGTATTTAAATATTTTTTAATGAGCGTTTGCGCTGTTTACTTTCACTTTCGATTTCGCGATCACACGCGCACTGTGTAAAGGGAGCACATCTTACAAGATCAGATATTTGTTAATGAGCTCAGGATCTGTTGAGCAGCAAATACTCCAGCATGGTCTTGTCAGTCATCTCTCCTTATTCTCGACCTGTGATCAGTCAAAGCTGACTTCGGTGGCTCTTGTTGGATGCAGGGTTGCTAAGTCCACGTTTTTTCCACAGAATTGTGCTATTTTTAAACTGTTGCCATGGGCTGATTTTCCCAAGTGGGTTAAAGGTTTGAAATATTGCATAAATTATATTTCACTGAAATGCTTGTATTGAAACATTTTGCATTCTACCTATGATAAAACTTTCATGGACTTCTACATTAACTGTCCCCTCCTGGTGGAATGACCTGCCCAGCTCAATCCAAGAAGAGTCCTTTATATTTTCAAGAAACGGCTGAAAACACATCTCTTTCATCTTCATTTGACCCTCTAACTCTAGCACTCTCTATTCTAATGCTACTTCTAATTTTATCTGCTTGTTTTTTTTTTATTAAAAAACTTGACCCTCTAACATTTGCACTCTCTATTCTATTTCTATTCTAACTACTTGTTTTATTTATAAAGAAAAAAGAGCCTCTAACGCAAGCATTCTCTATACTTTCTGTATTCTTTCCACTTCTTTTTTTTTATTTATTATAAATAATGACCTTCTAACACTAGCATTCCCTATTCTTTTTCTATTCTTTCTACTTGTTTTCTTTTTATTTATTATAAAAAAAAGCAAACAAACAAAAAAACTGCCCCCTACTGTCCTTTTTTTTGGAAAACTAAAATATGGTCACCCTATTATAAATATACTTAATTATTATGAAAATACCATAGGTGGCTTAAATAATTGTTGCAGTCGAGTGTTTATTGTCTTTGTTTTATCATTCAAAACGTTTATATGTTCTGTTTACTCAGTTACAGATATAATAGCAATGCCTTTGTCCATATAAGGGATTTCCTGGAGGGTCATGAGTTCTCTACTTCTGTGACTGGATATGTGGATTTTCTGTGCGAGGGCGCCCTCTGACGTCCAGTATGAATGAAACAGACATCATGTGTTTATAGTGCTACTGGCCAATTTATCATTTTTGGGGGGATTTTTTTATTTATTTTTTTAAATAAGTATCGGTTCAGGCACCGCTTAGGCACCGGAACCATTTTAAAAGTATCGAATTGGCACCGGTATCGAAAAAAACCCAAACGATACCCAACCCTATATGTAACTCTTTCGCATCTTTCATCAATATAAAAGTAATTGGTATTTGTGCATTTTTGCTTGATTTCGAAGGGGCAAAACGGGGCTTTCAGCGGGTCCTGGGTGAGATGGGGTCAGGAGTGTCAGGACTGGCTGAGCAAGGCAAGACCAATCAAACGCCTGACAACATGGACTGTACACATGCCGTTCTTTTGATTTGTGGAGAAAGACTTGATCCAGCTGGGCTGTGGAGCTCCTGAGGTGGAAGGGGGATGATAGGGCAGGAAAAAAAAAGGGTTGGTCAGGAGAAGAAGTGTTTGCTAAAGGCAGGTGTTTGGCTTTGATGAATGGCGTGGGCTGCAGGTGCTCCCTGCACCTGTGTTGGATCTCAGGTCTTGTTTCTGCGGACTTGAGGTGCTTCTGTTTCCCATCGAGCCTTGAGTGGTGTGCTCACTTGCTAAAAGGCCCCGCAGAGTTTAACATTTGTAGTGAGGTGCGGCGTAATTAGATGGAACCAGACTATGAATCTGTTCTTACTAATGGAGACAGACCCAGACAGGAACGCTCTCAAGCTCAGTCAAGGATGGGGGACTTCTGCTCCTCTCTGATAACCATTAATGATTCTCTCTGCTTCTGGACCACTGCTTTCCTGCTATAGTGTCATCTGTCTCTGTCTCTCTTTCAACCATGGGAGTGTAAATCCCGCTCCTTGGAGCCACGAGGAGCAGAGTGTGGTGGCTCAGATCTGACATCCAGCCACTGCTTCCCATTTTTCCAGCTTTCCCTCCTCCTCCTTGTCTTGGCCTGCTCTTTCTTTCAGATGGACGTAAGGAGAGGAGGGGCCGACTTAGAGGATTCATTTCTCCTGGCTCCTTCACTCCCCTGCTTCTCCATTCATTTTTGGCCCGGGTCGTCTGCAGGGTCCTGACTTGTGCTGCAAATGAGCATTGTCTTTTACTGATAGGCCTCTGACATGCTCCTGGGTCGCTCTCATGGTCCCTTTTTTGCTTTCTCTTTTTCCTTTTTACTCCTCATCGCTCTTTTCTTACTCCATTTCTGTCTTTTTCCTTCTTCATCTCTCTTTCGCTCTCCGCAAAGTGACAAAAGTGAAGTTGGAACATTTTTGATGTTTGGTGCACCTACAGTGTGATGGGACCAAAAATGAAATAAGTAACCAATAGTATGTCACAAGTTGTATGTTGTTACTTTAAAAGAGTTTATCGTTGTCACTTTAAAGCATCGTACCTGGTTTGGACATAGTGTTACAGTCTTTCCATCTGCATACGTCCCTACTATGTAGTACATTGCATAAAAAAACGGGTGTAGGGTTTACTTTAAAACAATTTTCACGCAGAAACTGCTAGTAGATTTCCTTCAAAGGTTTAAAAAGAACACAACAACTCATTGCATGTGTACACATTGTCTGTAAGTGGCTTTTCATTTCCTCAGTTAGAGAGAAACTTTTGACGTTCGAGCTTGCATACGTGGTTGCATATGTATGCACGTGGTGTGCAAGCATGTGCGGGTTGAGAAAGGCTCATCAGTATGCAGCGGGAGGTGTGTTGTGTATCAGGGACTGGGGGGGATTAGAGAGACTTTACTGTCACCAACCCCAGGAGAGAGAGCTGAGAGCACACACTGACACCAGCATCCAGGAGCCAGATTAGAGCTTTGCATCACACACACACACACACACACACACACACACACACACACACACATATTAATACAAAGAATTTAGCCTCGGCCCTTACACTTTAACACAAGACAGACAACACCCAGTGGTATGTGAATTCCACAACATGTAATCTTTATAGTCAGGTAGATTTCGGTTTCATAGATTATCAAACACGTGTGTATTTAGCCATTTAAATAGGGACATACCATAGACTATGTATTTTGTCGTTACTGATTAATAATATAGAAGTATTTTTATATTTATACTAGGGCTGGGCAAGTTAACACGTTATTATCGCGTTAACGCATTAATTAATTAATGCCGACAATTATTTTATCGCGTATTAACTCAGTGTTTTTTTATTATTATTATTTTGAAAGCCCGTTGCTCACTGGCTCTGAATACACACAGATAAACCATGGGTCACAGGAGGGGTGGGATGTTGGTCAGTACTGGCTTGGGATGACTGTCATCATGCGTCTCAACCAATGAGAGCATTTGGGGTGGGCCTAAGACTGCAGGAGTTCTCACATGGATGCTCCCGATAAAATTATTTAGGCTAAGCATCAACATTCACAAACCACTGTTCACTGTTATTTTTAGCAGAAAAGAATGCAACGAGCTCGTAATCACGACTTCATAAGTGGGAACTAGGAAGTTTCCGATAGCACGTGAAGACAGCAGAGAAGCGCTCTCACTCAGCACAGGTGGAGTGGATCGTTTTGTTAACTTTGTGGTTATTTTGAGTCGTTTGGGACGCGGTAACACACAGCCCTCTCACAATATATTGCTTTACAGATCTATCACTTTTGGCGCTCAGAAATGTTCACGCAATCATGCTGCACGTATCGCGGTGAGCGCTCACACTACATGCGTACCGCGCCTGAGCCTAACTGAACCGTGCTCTGGCCCACCTCCTCCAACCGAGCCAGGGCTGGCTAAACGAACCGCGCCCGAGCGCGGCACGGAGTGATCACACTAGTCAAACGAACCAAGCTTTGGGGGTCAAGTTAGGGCACGGTTAAGATTGCCTAGTGTGAGTACACCCTTATTCTCCCGCATCCCACACACAAGTCTCTACCCGCCCGCACCCGCACTCGCCCAGCAAGTGTTGTCCCGTGCCGCACTCTGCTGCGTTGGGTCCCGCGATACTGCAGGCCTCTACTCGGAAGGTGCCTGTTATAATGTTATGATCGAGGCTCTGGACTCTGAGCATAACTTGTTTTTCTATAACAAACTATAAAACATTTTCTATAAAAATGTTAATGCCCTGGCAGTGACAAATAGCTTTGGTTTTATATTTAATTTGATTACATTAATGTTTAAGTTGAGATTTACAAGAAATATTTTAACTGTAAAAGGAATACTGCGGTAAAAAAAGCACCTTATTTGTTTAGTGTTTGCAAACAAAATGTTATTGCACTTTTGTTCATATAGCAGTACTTTTAAATGAAAAAAAGTGTACAATACACTACTTTTGAATTCATTATTGAATTTTGTGCATAAAATTCATATTTAAAATATAAATTAGTGTTGGGCAACGATTACAATTTTTAAAAAATTGTAATCGTTGCCGAACACTAATTTATATTTTAAATATGAATTTTCTTATATTTAGCTCACTTTTTATTTTTGCACACGTGTGTGTGTGTGTGTGTATATATAGTATTTTTGTATTTATTTATATATATATTTATTTATTTATTTTTTATTAATTTTCAACACAGAAAATAGTGTACACAGAAACAGAAGGCAATGAGAAACACAATGTGTGTCAATACTAATAAAATAAGGTACAAAGCAACTACAACAAAAAAAAAAAAAAAAAAAAAAAAAGTAGGGTATTTAAAGGAAAAGTTTTTGCTAATGTATTAATAGGAAATATTAGGCTTTTGGATAAGTTTAATTTATATCAAGAAATTTGACCAAAAGATTGAAGTGTGTCTAAGGCAGCAGGGACAGAATTAGATAAATTAGAAACTTATTTATTTATATTTTAAATGTGAATTTTCTTATATTTAGCTCACTTTATATCTAAATATATAAATATGAGATGGTGAAATTATAATTTATGGATCATTTTTCCAAATGAGGACATCCCCAAAGGGGACTTATGTTTTTTTTAATGTTTATATTTGTATTATATTTGTATGTTTAAAGAATTATTTACTTCATTTATGGATCTTTTTTTTCCCAAATGAGTATGTCCCTAAAGGATGTTTTGTCATATTTAGTTAACTTTTAAAGAGAATTTTATGCCCAAACTATATCGAAGTACACACATACTCCCTTATTAAGCTGTAATATTTGTACTTTCATAAACACATAAATTCATTCAAAAGCACAAATAGATGAACATTCCTTCTCAGACTCAAAACAATGTGAACAGATCCCCAGATTGCTGCTAGTCCCCCGCAAACACAAAAGGATAAACAGGCATAAAAATCTAAACCCTGCTCCAACACACACACGCGTGTTCACACACACATGCGGCAATGATCATGTGTCTCTGCACCCCCCACCCTGAGCCAGGTCCCAGATGCCCCAGTGATTGGCCCAGCTCTGCACAGCAGACTGTGGTATTAGCAGGGAGGGGGAAGAGGTGCCAAGGGAGAAAAAGAGAGAGGGAGAGAGAAGAGGAAGAGAAGGGGAGGATGGAGGGAGGAGAGGAAAGAATGCACCCTTCACTGTGGGGAGCACCAGCCTGCCCCAGACCCCCAGAGGGTTCCCCTCTCTTTCTCCCTCTCTCCCTCTCTCTCCCTCTCTGTTGTCTGGACAGCTGTGAGTGGAGATCAGGTTACGGGTGGAGCTGGCACTTCCTCTGTGCTGGCAGGCGTGTGAGTGTGTGCCGAACGTCTGGATGCCATTACCACTGTTACACTGCTGGAAGCTCAGCTACACCACTCTTGACTCAATACACATAGTGTCTGTCCTGCTATGTAGTATGCAAAATGCACATCAAATGAATCAGAAGCCGCAGTATTCATGAATAAGTAGGCTGACAATATCTGAATCACCTTCTGCATCCCATAAGATGCTGATGTGTGCAGCAAGTGGATATTTTATATCCCATGAAAGCTAAGTAGACATCAGATTCGGAAAATTAAGTGATTCTTTTCAAGTGAAGGTGTTATAGGTAATAAAAAATGTACTTATAGAAGTTATAAAGTTATTTTAACATATGTTGTTAGTACTGTAAGTCATAGGCCAACATCCAGCATGGCGAATGTACTGCAAATAGGATGTCTGGGATATTGCACGTCTCCATACCTACTTCATTAGTGATTGAAAAGTACATACTGTACTACAGTTCGTCTTTGTGCTCTTGCTTTCACTTGAATGTCTATGGCAGTGTTGCTTTTTACATAGCAAGGTATAAACACGTCAACATTTTTACTAACTTGCTCAGCAACCATGCAAGAATTTCACCTATGCAAAATGTACTTCGGTTGCATTATGAACAACAAGCTAGAAGCATTTGCATTGACATACTAGCATAGTGTATGTTGAGGGCCTTATAGTGCACTAAACTGGCACACTTAATAGCTTTCCTCTACAGTAACTCTATATATCAGGGTCTGAATATATTATATTCTTCTAGTCGTTGTGAGATACCAGTGTTGCATCTTGACATAGCAGATAATAAAAGTCGTCTGCTGTTTATAAATTCCCCAAGTCCTTCTGCCTTGCTTCTTTCCCTACGCTGAGCCTCTCTCTACAAGACTTTATGACTTTTTGTATTTATGCTGTTCTTCATTTTCTGTATATGTGTGTTTGTTTGTGTGTGTGTTGTCTCTCTGCCTGTGAGCCATACCTGCTAACGAGGTCCATATTCAGATGAGCTCTCCAGCCAGGCCAGCTCTGAGGCTAGACTCACTCTAGAGTCTCTCTCCTCTCTCTCTCTCTCTCTCTCTCTCTCTCTCTTGCTCTTCCCCTCCCCTCACTGGTTTATTAATTCATTCCCTCCTGTAATGGGCTGCAGCTGGGGAGAGGCAAATCGTTGCTCAAATGCTGATGAAACCTTCAGCTGCTGTCTAATCGCCCTGTTTGTGTGCCACACTCATAAAAGGGGGAAGTCAATGCGGGGAAGAATGCTTTAGTGTCATTTAGAGGTGACTACCACTGGAAATGGATCGTATTAAAGGGGTCATATGATGTTGCTAAAAAGAACATTATTTTGTGTATTTGGTGTAATGAAATGTGTTTATGCAGTTTAAGGTTAAAAAAACACATTATTTTTTTCACATACTGTACATTATTGTTTCTCCTCTATGCCCCGCCTTTCTGAAACGCATCAATTTTTACAAAGCTCATCGGTCTGAAAAGCGA
>NW_015539907.1:1515812-1516735 GCF_001515605.1 Sinocyclocheilus anshuiensis
ATAATTTGAGAAACATCTCAGTATTTTTTGTTCATGCAATGAAAGTCACTGGGAACCAAAAGCTTTGTTAACAACAGTTCAAAATACCTTCTTTTATGTTGTGCAAAAGAAAGTAAGTCATTCAGGTTTGAAACAACATGGTGAGTAAATGATGACAGAATTTATTTATTAATTAATTTATTTTTGGTGAACTATCCCTTTAATGTTTTTTATTTATTTTATTTTTTTAAAATAAATTAAATGATACTCTAAAGAAGAAACTAAAACTACCAGCTGGTGGGCTGTAAATGTCTTTATTCATTCAATTCGATTCGTTCAAACGGCTGATTAATTCAGGAGGAATTAAGTAAACGGCTCTTGCTATAAATGGGCCTTTGAATCATTGGTTCACGCGATTCGTTCACGTGAATTCATTCAGAAACTAAACACAGCTGTGTTGCTCACAAACACACAACAGTTCTGCTGTGGATTTATAGGTATTTTCGTTGGCAGTATTAAACAAAAACACAATATTGTTTAAAATATAACAATATAAACTTGTTTACTGAACTGGATTGTATAATACCACATTTGCACCTTATAGCCTACAGTCTATGATTTGCATTTGTGTTCTTCGTGACAAAAACAGCACTCGTGCTCTTGCTGCTGGTGTGATATCGCTTATCATATAATATAAATAAGAGACAAAAACTCATACAGGGGCATTTTTGCCCCAATATCTTGAATTTTAGGGCATAACTATGTTTATGGGGTCATTGCCCTGCATCATATATGTCAACAGTCAACTGTATGAAATATAAGATGACGTGCAGGTCTGGGGGCGGGGCCAGTGCGTTAACTGCATTAAAATATTTTAATGCATTATTTTTTTCATCATTAATTAACGCGTTAAACTGACAGCCCTAATATATATATATATATAT
>NW_015539907.1:1517115-1520133 GCF_001515605.1 Sinocyclocheilus anshuiensis
TATATATATATATATATATATATATATATATATATATATATATATACAGTGTGTGTGTGTATATATATATATATATATATATATATATGTGTGTGTGTGTGTGTGTGTGTGTGTGTGTGTGTATGCTTTATATATATAAAATTTTTGTCATTGTGCAATAATTTAATTAATAGTTTTTATTAACAATAATAAACATTATACATCGATAATGTACAGCATAAAAATGGAAAACGATGGCATTCCATTTTATCTAAATCACTTCCAAAGATATCACAAACCAGTCTCTCAATTATAACACATTTGGTGATGGATTTAAATTCTCTGCTTTAAATGACCAAATGAAAATTTATTGACTAGAATACTTTTTTCGTATTTATGTAAAAAAAAAAAATGGACAGTATCTTAGTAAACGGGTGTTCATTCAAATTCATAAAAAAGAGAACGATGGCATACAAAGATTTGATTTTCAAATAATTTTTTTCTAAATCATTTAAAAATCATCATTATTAAATTTCTCAATTTACAACACATATTTATTGTCTTATTTAAAGATATGTCAGAATTCACAACAACCTTGTGACGGTGGAGCGTTTGTCCTATAAGGCAAAACGTTGGTCTGACACATGTCTGTTCACACGATAACCACCAATGCGAAGGCGAATCTGCTCCTGTCCAATCAGAGGAGAGACAGTGTGGGATTTTATTCAGAGCCGTAGGGAAAAGCACGCAGTACATGCACCGAATGCTTATAAAACACTCTGCAACAGGCGAGCAGACTATTGTAAAAAACGACCTGACCCAGGCACTGGCAACAGTTGTCTCAACTCAGCTCATTATCCAACACAAACTGGCCAAAACAGACTTGGCGCACTCAGTATGCTCCACGCATGCACATACACAATAGAAACAGAAATGCATTTGCCACGACAGACACAACAGTGTGAGGCGGGCGGACGGGCAGGCCCCCGGGAAGCAGCAGCGTTGCTGTTTGATGTTGGGAGCTGATTAATGAGATGTGAGGAGTGAGTGTTTGACGGCTACTCTCTGGGCGCCTGTTTGAGGGGCCCACTGCGTTCATGTGTGTGTCGTGTGTGTGTGAGAGAGAGGAAACAGAGGAAGAGAGATAGAGTAAGGGGGTGGTAGACCCCTGCTGGTTACCCTTGAACACTCTGCGGAGGTGTCGAGGCGGCCCCAGCTCCAGCCGCTCATGAGGGTGCTGTCGCAATTAAACCAGCACAGCAGAGCTGCCGTCAGAGAGAGAGGCCTCTCTTCACTACACGCCACCTCGCCAGAGAGAGAGAGGTGAGGAGCGGGCGAGGATGAGACAGGAAATCGTGAGGCATGAGAGGTAAACGATAAGAAACCATGAAGCAAGGAAAAAAATCGAAAACATGAGCAGGAAAAGTGACTTGAGAATCCGCTGACGGCCGCTTACAGGAGTGGATGTGGATGAGGATGATAGACTAGAAACCAAAGGCAGCTGGCAAGGTCTTAAAGGGATAGTTCACCCAAAAATGTTGTTTCAAACCCTTTATGACTGACAGACTTGTGTTGAAAACAAAAGGTGCATTTTTGAAGAATATTCTGTTTCATGTAATGACTGTTAGACTTGATGAAAAATAACTTTAAAGTATCATAAAGTGGTCTGTAAGACTCATACACTGTCTTCTTTAGCCATATGATAGCTCTAAAACCATTATTCGCCGATATTTTTGACATTCTCTAGAGGCCTGTCATATCTGATTCATGAACAGTTCATTCTTTTGAGTCAAATTCATTCTGAATATTTTTTTCATGAAACCGACTGATTTGAATTTCAAGTTCAATATCACATGGCTTCATAAAACTTGGCTAAAAGTTACTTATAAGATACTCTTATGGTGTTTTTACCTCCTTTTTTTCTGAAACAACATGAAGGGAGATAAATTGAGTGAACTACTCTTTTAACAGACTAACTTCAAAGGCACCATAACATCACATATAATGATTTAAAATCAAAGATACTTTAGATCAGGGGCCTTAAACAATTTTTTTAAACCTGGTGCACCTTAATAGTAGCATATTAATATATTCACATAATTTCCTATGTAATGCAAAGCCATTAAAATAATATGCATGCTTTCATATTTTTGTTTTTTTTTTCTACAAAAATTAGCTGGAGATCAAACAATAATTGCAGACCTCCTGCAATACCACCATGGCCCACCTAGGAGGCTGCAGACCTGCCGTTGAAGACCTTTGCTTTAGATACATGGACAAATATTTAACGACTACAACACTTATTTTTCAGTAGAGACAGAAAAAAATGGAAAGTATCTGAGTAGAATCAATGTTATGCAAACACTGCATTATAAAATGCCTCGATGGCTCCCTATCTCCATATACTACAGCATTTTCGATTAGCAGTGCAGAGGTCAGCAGGAGATTGGCGAGACGAGCGAGATGTGGGTGCGTGGAGAGTTTACTCTTTCTTTACTAAGTTCTTAGCCCTCTGACGTAGCACCGGTCGGACTCGCGCTGGGAGCAGCTCTTTAATTAGCTTCTGATGAGGACCTTGAGGAAAAGAGGCAGGTGATTGGACTTCTTATCCAAATAATTACCTCAATTAAGTCATTAAGACCCTGGGCATAGCCAAGCCCAGAACTGCCTCCCCAGTGCCACAGCATGCATTCATCCCTGATCTCACTCTTCAACTGCTGCGGTGTGTGTGCGCTCGTGTTTTTGTCTCAACTGATTGTGTTTCTTTAGGCTAGCGCA
Source organism: Sinocyclocheilus anshuiensis (assembly GCF_001515605.1). Taxonomy (NCBI): domain Eukaryota; kingdom Metazoa; phylum Chordata; class Actinopteri; order Cypriniformes; family Cyprinidae; genus Sinocyclocheilus; species Sinocyclocheilus anshuiensis. Next base: position 1,519,873 of record NW_015539907.1, read on the forward strand.
CATTCGTGACCGTCGTGCCTTTTTCTTTTGTCATCTTATAATGGCAACGATTCTATCGCACGCACAAAGTCTGTCTCTCATACTTTTACACACGCGCTCGCTCACAGAGGTAGGTTAATTACCCATAGCATCTGGATGGCCGTATGTGTGTGAGCCCTTGGCGCCAGTGTGGGTCTCAGTGGCTCTGAAAGTGCCCCGGTGCATCATGGGGGATTAAGCATGGGCAGCCGTGGGGGGTTTGAGGGAGACAGCCGTTTGTGA
>NW_015539907.1:1526429-1531609 GCF_001515605.1 Sinocyclocheilus anshuiensis
GCTTTTTTCCGATTTCGAAAACAGCAAGAAAGCTACATATTCGAATAGTGGCGCAGAGGTCAGCAGGAGGTTGGCGAGACGAGTAAGATGTGGGTGCGTTAAGAGTTTACTCTTTCTTTACCGAGTTCTTAACCCTCTGACGTAGCACCGGTCGGACTCGCGCTGGGAGCAGCTCTTTAATTAGCTTCTGATGAGGACCTTGAGGAAAAGAGGCAGGTGATTGGACTTCTTATCCAAATAATTACCTCAATTAAGTCATTAAGACCCTGGGCATAGCCAAGCCCAGAACTGCCTCCCCTGTGCCACAGCATGCATTCATCCCTGATCTCACTCTTCAACTGCTGCGGTGTGTGTGCGCTCGTGTTTTTGTCTCAACTGATTGTGTTTCTTTAGGCTAGCGCACATTCGTGACCGTCGTGCCTTTTTCTTTTGTCATCTTATAATGGCAACGATTCTATCGCACGCACAAAGTCTGTCTCTCATACTTTTACACACGCGCTCGCTCACAGAGGTAGGTTAATTACCCATAGCATCTGGATGGCCGTATGTGTGTGAGCCCTTGGCGCCAGTGTGGGTCTCAGTGGCTCTGAAAGTGCCCCGGTGCATCATGGGGGATTAAGCATGGGCAGCCGTGGGGGGTTTGAGGGAGACAGCCGTTTGTGAGACTTTCACACTCCTTTTTCCTCTTCAGTTATAGAATTAGACCATGAATAAGCTTATTTTGTGCATTCGATTTGTAGGGGAAACTGGCCACCATACTTGGACAGGACAATTCCCTGCTCCCTTTTGAATTTCGATGGAGAGAGAGTGAGAATAGATAGTCTGAATCGGGGGGGGGGGCTGTGTTCCCCCTTTCCCTTTGTTTTGTTGCTGTATGTGTCCAGGTGTGTTTTCGCCTGCAGAGCTCGGCGGCCCACATCTGGATCAGACCAGTGGCTGTACACCCAGATGTGCTCCCGTTCTAGACTCGCCCTCCCTCGCCTTTGTTTTTTTATGCTTTTGTTAGAGCAGAGGGTAGAGAAAGGGGCATCAGCTGCCTGTCAGGTGTTTGCATAGATGTAAACAGATGTCATTTTGATGAGTGTGAGAGAGAGAGGGAGGGCAGACGGCAAAACAACAATACCGCTCGTATCAGGAGTTCAAACCCGAGACGTAACAATTGAGGAGCCATCGCTGGAGTGAGGAAACGCGGCATACGGATGAGGTGCACACGCACTTGCCCTGCCTCGCCTGATCCATCTGGCCTGTGTGTGTGAGAGCATCTGTGCATGTGTGTGTGCGCTGTTTGCATGTGTGTGTATCTTGCATGTGTTCTACAAATTTGTTGCGCACCTCCAATGAAATTAGACTGACCGCTGATCCTCAGCTTAACTCTTGGTGTCATTCTGAGGTTGTGAGTTTCGTTATTGTATCTGGAGGGCAAAGTTGCCACTTTTTGACCATATGATTTTATTTTAAACCTCATTTTAAAAAATATTTAACATTCATTATGTTTTTTACATTTCAAGATGTATATTGTTAACATTAGCTTATGTATTATGAACAAATATGAATTAAAGTAATTATAAAAATATATTACAAAGACAGAGCTGGGTAGTAACTGATTACATGTAATCTAGATTATGTAATCAGATTCCAAAAATTAAGTACTTGTTATTAGATTAAATTACATTTTTAAAATACTCGTAATCAGACTACAGTTACTTTTTTATGGATTACATGGTTAAATATTATTTACACAATAGCAATAATTTATTCATAATTTATTGATTCTCCCTAATTCATCTTTTAAGTTAAATATACTTTATACACACTCAGAAAGTCTTCCGGTTTTGTGGCCATTCACACAGATCAGTCATTAGTCTGATGGCTACACAGCATTTGATCACTGGATTTACAAAAATCATTTCAGGTTTAAGAAGTGTTTCAATATTGCATCAACTAATGAACACATACGTTTTATTTGAATTATCACTCGGTTATTTACTTTGGAAGGTGTTTGACTTTTTTGTCATCTAATCCTCTTTCGCCTAATATATTTTTATTTGAAGTACCCCTGAGATTTTACAATATTTTTTTTTAATAATGAAGTATCACATTTGCATATTCATGGTTCTCTGATGTTGGTTATGGTCACATGAGATGCAGGTAAACAAATAAAAAAAAAACGATGTAATATGATGTTTAATGAACTTCATGTTGTTAACAACAAATGGAATACATTTTCTTACTCGTTGTATTTTTATATCAATATGATACAAGATTATCCTATTTAAATCAATGTGATAAACAAGATAGGTCAAAAGTAATCTAAAAGTAATCTAAAAGTAGTCATAATTATATTACCTAAAAATGTGTAATGTAATGGATTACATTACTAACTACAATTTTTGTCATGTAATTTGGAATCAGTAACTGATTGTAATTTGTAAGTAATCTACCCAGCACTGTACAAAGATACCTAGATTTTAAAAATAAATAAATAAATAAAAATAAAAGGTAGATCCGATTCTCTTTCATTAAGATAAATTCATAGATAAGTTAAAACATGTTTTCAGACTCACACCAAAGATTGATCCAGATCTGTCTGCCAAGATCCAGGACCTTAAAAAGTAGAAAAGAATCAAGATGGTAAACATTGTGTGAAAGCTGGGAAGGAAAAGTGAAAGAAATGGGGGGAAAATGGAGTATGCACCCCCTTCTGTGCTGTCCTTCTCATTTTACTCCCGTGAGTGTGGATGTGAAATGTTGAATTAGGGCCCTTGGGCTGCTGGGAGCTTTGATTTGACTGAGGACTCTTTAGGGGGGACAGATGAGTTCTCCCAGGGGGACAAACACCCCCTCCCTCCACTCAGTGGGGGAATGAACGATGGTTTAAGAAGAAAAAAAAAATTAAAGTTAGGATGAAAAAGCATCCTCTAAACAGAAGCACTGACATACTTCCTTTGTTCTGGATGTGTGCGCATTAATATTGATTTTTATTCGACTGGGCTCTGGGCTCAAACATCCAGTTTGGTGTCACCCCTCAGGGGAACACGCCCCATGCTCACCCGATTAATGCTTTGTCATCTGTAATAACTAAAATCTTTGACACCCTGATATTAATATTAGTATTTGGTGTTTTTTTGTGGTCGTTTCTGCTCACCTTCAAACAGTCTGTCTGGGACAGAAAGAAAGTGTGAGGGAGTTGCATGGACTGGGATATAAGGAGTCAGAAAAAATTCAAGTAAAAGTGACAAAATAACTGTTTGGACGAGACTAGTTTCCCCTGAGGAGTTCAGGTAAATTTGTGTTTTATTTTTAATCCTGATTTGAACACGTCTGTGGAAAATTAGACAACCTCTGTAAGAATTATAGAGCAAATTGATTACTTATTTTCGACAAACTCAGGGGACTGATATCTAATCCCATTTGGAAAGAAATGTGTGGGGTATATTATTTTTCATAACACTTCTCCTGGTTTATTTTGACCTTTGCCGAATGCTGTAACTAAAGCTACATTTCTTGTTTCTCTGCCCGGTGCACCTTCATTATGAATGTAGATCTTTTTGCCAAAACCTTTTCTGGGACAGTTGGTGGTTCAAGTACTGCTGGCATCCCATCTGATTTAAAAAGAGAATTAAATTAATACAGAGGGTCTGGACTGTTCAGAACGGCCACTTTAGCAGCGTCAGGTTATGATCCTCATCTTAATTCATTTCTTACTATTTTTTTGATGCACACGCCCAGAGCATATGACCTCCCATAACCACCATAGCCGGAAAATACACACTGCCATCTTAGTAAGAACTACTAGATCTATCTAAATCAGTACATAAAAATCACAGATATCCTTTTTGTAAATAATTGTAATTCAAATTGCATTTGAACAACAAATTAGATAAAGATTGTGAGGAAACATTCTGTATGAGAATCTTCTGTTTTTCAAACAATTCTCTCACATTCTTACACTTTTTAAAGCCTGAGCGACTACGATTCTCTCCAACAGCAGGAAATGAGGGCTTTTGTTTTCTGTGTCTGTAAGTACATCAGCGTCATCTGGGAGTCATTGTCCGAATTGGGAATGCCGTATCCAAGATGGTGGTTTTAAAAGCCCTGCTGCTGTCTGAATGCACAAACAAATCTCTAAACACATGTATATTTAATCCTGGCCTTCGAATAATTAATACAGCATTAGTTTTTGATTTGTTTGCATTTGAGTATGTGATACAAGCATCACAAAAGACATGGGTTTGGGTAACCATGGTAACTCACAGGTGCACTTTGGCCTGGCCAGTCTCTGTGGGTGGGGTGGGGGGGGGAGAAGCATGCTGGGAGATTTAGACTCAGAGGAGCTGGGCAAGGCATGCTGGGAGATGAAGGCTCAGAGGAAGTGGCATGCAGAGAAGATATCATGCAGGCATAGAGCATGTTGCAGTCCTGAAGGGAGATGGGCCTTCTTTCAAACTGCTCAATCGTTCCCTATTCCCTAATCTGCAGAAAGAAACCTTTCCATTAAGTCACATCAAAGGCAGCGCCCTGCACAGGGGATAGAACAGTAATTTGAGACCCAAACACGGCTCCTGCACATGATTTGAGGAAGCGCAGTAATGAACAAGGTTGTGTATGTATTATTTTTTCGGTGTTAAAATACTTTCTTCTATCCCAGCTAAACAAGTGGAGATATGTAGTAAACCATTTGTAGACTGACATTTCAGAGAGTGTAAACAAAGGCTTTCAGAACACTGTCTGTTTAAACAAAAAGTGGCGTTTTGGCAGTGTTGGGGAGTAACTAGTTACATGTAACGGCGTTACGTAATTTAATTACAAAATAAATGTAACTGTAATCAGTTACAGTTACTAAGAAAAAAATGTGTAATTAAATTACAGTTACTTATGAAAATGTTAACGATTACAAAGGGGGTTACATTTGAATACTTACACGTCCACATTCAGATTTAATTGATTTCTTTCCCAAATTGCACTGACTACTCTAAAATATGAGACATACGGCCGCGATGCGGAAAACACGGAGTGGTTTGTAGAATCCAGTCATAAAAACGGAACTCCTATTACGCGGAATGTCAAGGAATATGCCACATTTTGGACGAATAAATCAAAAGTAGGTCAGTACACTTGAATCAAAACGCAATATGGACTATAGTGTCTGTGAATATTAAGCCGCAAAAAGACAAATGAAT
>NW_015539907.1:1532998-1550690 GCF_001515605.1 Sinocyclocheilus anshuiensis
CGGTGTTTTCAGCCTCTGCCGTCTCAATATATGAGTACATGAACACATAAACGTAATCTCTAGAACTGCTCTGAGTGACTTCATGAGCATTTTACTTATTTTGAGAAAACTATCGTCAAATCATATACAAAGAGACACCAATGTTTCAGGAGTTTAGTACACAGAATAGGACACATGCTTATTAGATAACCGTATTTGAGGTGATGTATATGCTTTTATTTATTATTATTTTTTAATTAACTATTTTTTTCCAAACCATTGTTAGATGCAGTGTTTCCTGTAGTTATGCAAAGATTTGGTTTCAAAAACAGTATCAGTAAACTATTTCTTATGATTTTAAATCTGCATTGAACTTCAGATCAATCTCAAAGTAAAAGGCAGTACTAAAGTCTGATTTTTTTTAGTGGATGTGTTCAGTTATTATCATAATTCAAGTGATGAAGGATTTTGAAAGTCTGACAGTAATCATTGTTGAGCACATGCTGTAAGGTTAACCCTGCATGGTGTAAATGTTTGAAAATGATTAACAGTTGCAAATAAACATTCATTAGAAATCAGAAAAGTAATTAAAAAGTAATCAGTTACATTACTTTAATAAAGTAATTGAAAAAGTTACTACTATTACATTTTAAATAGGGTAACTTGTAATCTGTAACCTATTACATTTTCAAAGTAACCTTCCCAACACTGCATTTTGGGCAGGACCAGAGTTTACGCTACGTCAGAGAATGCTGTGACTCCATTGATTTTAAAAGTAATTGTTTCAGAGAGGAAGGTTCGTGACAGGAAAGCTGCATCATGTGACCAAATGTTAAGAAAATTGCTATTGAAAATAGAATATAAGGAACCTAGAACTAAAAATGAAAAATGAAATATAAATATTTAACAGCATGTATATGTGTATGTGTATATATATATGTGTGTGTGTGTGTGTGTGTGTGTGTATGTATATACAGGTATATATATATATATATATATATATATGGCGATTTAAGCGTGTCAGACACTCTTGTACCTTTGCTTTCCTCTTGCAGAGAGCGGTAACTATGCCCAGGTGTCCAGCGGCGGCGGCGTAGCCCAGAGGAGTGAGGCCGCTCTCAGATGTTGAATCTACACTGGCACCGTATTCCAGCAGCAGGTTCACCATGTCCACGTAGCCCAGGTGAGCATGCACACACAGCACCGGAGCGTTGTTCAACACCTCTGTACAGTAGTTCACATTAGCACCACCCAATATCAGCAGGCGGGACACCTACAGAAAATGAAAGCAGAAAAATCAATCTAATGCTGTGGAGCAAGAAACAAATGTAAGATCTGTAAATTTGAGCAGTACCTTTATGTTAGGTGTATAAAGGTTTCTGAGCGATGACAGAGCTGCTGATAAACTCTCTGTGCTGTATGACACCCACAGTCCTATATACGTAATTACGTATGTATAGTTATACATGTATATAGTTTTCACTTGAAAACATAAAAATTATGTTGAAACATTTAAATGCCAGATTAATGGATAGACGGGCAGGTAGACTGATTGACTGATTACCTACAATTCAGTAAATTCCTCTTCCGGCCATTACACTTCAATTTTCCAATTTTTCATGTGATGTGAGGCAAATTCTGGTCAAATTCACAGACAATTCACTAGTGTTACTAGTGTCAGGTAGCGGAGAGGGGATGGCAGGGGTGTTTTGCAAAACCTGTTTAGAAACTCTTGTTTTGGCAATTCCACTGGTGCCGCTAGTGGCATAGAAACAACGTTGTTCACTTTTAATTAAAAAGTCTTGCAAAAAAGACTTGTTTTTGCACCCTTGTAGGTGAGCGGATGTGACTAATCTAATCCCTTAATTACATTTATCATACTCTTACCAGCTCTGATAACCTGGATTTCGTGTTTTGCAAAACCTGTTTAGAAACTCTTGTTTTGGCAATTCCACTGGTGCCGCTAGTGGCATAGAAACAACGACGTTCACTTTTAATTAAAAAGTCTTGCAAAAAAGACTTGTTTTTGCACCCTTGTAGGTGAGCGGATGTGACTAATCTAATCCCTTAATTACATTTATCATACTCTTACCAGCTCTGATAACCTGGATTTCTGCACTTCTCCATCACTTCCTCCATTCTTCCCTTTTGTCGCTGCACTCGAGCGTTCCCCTCTCTCCCCCACAGATACGTGCAGATATGTAGGGAACCGCAGCTCTTCTCTTTTCAATGAACTCCCCTAACAGTCTCGGCTCTCTGATCATCGGTGCTGATGATGTCTCTCAGATCAGTTTGTAAACATCCACATAAAATAGCCACTGAAGATCTTTGATATGACAGTATTTACAGAGGAAGAGTCTATAGACGCACCAACTGAGAGGAAAGATTGTGATGGAAGGGAGAGGAGGGGGCGTCCATGGGAGTTTTTGGCAGAGGTTCATACACATGACCTACAAATGATGTAGTGTCTTCATTAAATGTGTGATTTGTGCATATGTGCAAGCATTATTTAGTGAGATATTAAGTGTGTGTGTTTAATATGATATGTTCACGGTGCCTGTGTTCCCTAGAGGCCCCAGCAGGATGGCAGTGTGTGTGTTTTGGCCCTGGGTGAGGGTCCAATGGCAGGGCACAGTCGGACGCAGGGCAGGGGGCGGGGACGGTCCAGACGCAGCAAGGTCACTCCGACTGCTCACAATCATCCATATAGAGCCGGCTTACTGCCAGGACCCCTCTCTCTTTCTCTCTCTCTCTCTCTCTCTCCCCTTCAATCTAATTGTCCCCCTTTTCTTAGTTCTTTCAAAATATCCACCGTTTTATTTCCATCTCCATCATTGTTTTTTTCATGTGGGCGCATTTATCCTTTCAATCTCTTTTCATTCGTATAACTCCCTCCCTCTCTATCCTCTCTTGCATTTCATCTTTCTCTCTCTCTGTCTCCCTCTTTCTCTGGAGGTACAGATGGACACATTTGCAGGTTAACTTGAACAGCTGGAGGTGCATTATTAGCATCATGCTGCTTCCTCATATTTGCTCAGAATTTTTCCCCCTTCCTTAGTGAGCAGATAATTCACAACCAGCCAACCAAAGATGTAGACGTGTGCTAATACAGAAAAAAGAAACAGGAGACAGATGCAAGCTAAGGGGACGTGGAAGTGGAAGGTAGGCTTAGGCGACCTGTTTCGGAAGTATAGGATGTAGTTTGAATGTCCGTGTGATTGAGGTATTCTTTGCCGATTGTTTTTCTATACAGCTGATGTGGTTTTGGGTTCAATGGGTTGAACGAGAGGGGGGGGAGGACAAAAATGAAGTCCCAGGAATCCGCCGTGTCCCAAAGGGCCAAACCGACAATGAGCAATTGTGGTGGAATGGTTCATGGATATTGCTTTTGAACTGCATCTGGGAGATCTTGCGTGGATAAAAAGCCCCCGGCGCACCCAGGGGCGTGGATTAAATGCACATGTGCATACATATATTATATAAATATACACATACACAGATGAACACATGCATATGCACACAAAGAGCATAAACGTTTACTGTTTACAGAGCCATATTGTCCCTTTTAGAGGTCTGTTGTGTATATTTTGCTGAATGTGACCATTGTGTGTTTGTAATAGTAAAGGCAGCTGCGTCCTCTGGCAGCCATTGTGTTCGAAAGCAACCCATCATGTCTTCGGAAAGTCGTGTGGCAGATTGCAGCATTAGAGAGAGACAGACAGAGTGTGTGCAGCCGACTAACAGCTCAGCCAACTCCAAATTCACTGCACCAGGCCTCAAATTCAATAAGACCCCACAAAGACCAGGTCCGGCCAACAGCACTGGCCAGCACATACTCCGCTGACCACTCACCAGAGCCATAATTACCCTCTATACTGCAATTAGCAATCTGGGGCTGTGCGAGCGCGGGCACGCTCATGCCTGTGTCCACTTCCAATAAAAGTTTGCAGTTGGCAAAGGAGTTACGGCTCACTTTGACCTTAAAATATAGATTTGTGTCTTCTGCATGTTGCTTTGTCTCTCTTGCTTTTAACAAGGCCCCGGCCAAGTCACCTGGCTGTTCTGAGGAGTTTATTATACGGGTAATAATTTTTCATTGAGCGTATTATTTATGCCTTTGCGTTGCCATGGCGACTCATGCATTCGCATCACATGCCTCTCTTTCCTTGTTTTTATAGTCTAGATTTACTATTATTTAATCACTGAAGCATATGGTCACATGTGTTGGATTCAGTTGTAACGTGGCTGTTTTGCATTCGTGCCGTCTAGGAAGGTTCGAGGACACGCGGATGATAGGAAAGAGATGAGAGGTGAGAGAGAGAGGAGGAGGAGTACAGTGACTGTTGAGGTATATGGAGGCCATGGGAGTAAGTGCTTCTTATAAAGACTTTATCATGTGAAGGGTTTATTGGTATGCTGATTAGAACTATTCCCCCACCGGCACTTTCCAGCATTCAATTAACATTCAAAACACAAATAGCTGTGCATATATTACACGCTAACAATCAGGTCCTCAAGTGTGTATGACTGTGAGGTTGAGGGTGGTTTGTATGTACAAGAGGATGTGGGTGGGTTACTGCTTGCGTGCGTATGTATGCATGAGCACGCATATCATTTGCCCTGGCAACAGAGTCACACATATTAATTTTTCGTAAATTCAGTTAATTCGGTTTCAGTGTTTAAGCCATAAAAAAGCCTTGATCAAAACCGTCTTGCTCCATTTTTCAGGCATTGCAAGGTCAGAGCGTTATGCATACTGCTATATGCAGTAAACATGCATGTTTTATCCATGATTTGAGCTCTGTTTTGATTGCAGACTCTATCTGCAGCACAGTGTGCAGTCTTTTTATCTGTGTGTGCTGGAATAAGAGAGCGCTGCCTCAGTGGGAGCACTGGGTGGCCATCAACACTGCAGCCAGACCGGCCTGCCTCATAGGGGGTTAGACCTGCTGATATGTACTGATTGGTGGAGAAGAAATTAGGAGGTTGGCTCTTGTTAAGAACAGAGCGCTTTGATTGGAAGAGTATGTGGTTGATTTATTATAGGGGGCAATTCATTGGTTGATAAACTAAACGCAGTGTGAGATTTGTGCAGCTGCTCCTGTAGTGCATTATGGGTAATGAAGTTCTCTGGATGAAAGCACCCTGGTAGTAACAAGGCATAATCAGTCTTTGGAAAGCTAATTTGATTCTGTGCCGCTCAGAGACCTGAAGCAGCAGTCATAATGAAGAGTGTGATATTGACAAGACCTCGCAGTAAGATTAACTATTAAACCTGAAACACATTTTTACATGAATGCAGACACTAGTCACATCTATCTATCTATCTGTCTATCTATCTATCTAAATACGCTGGGTCAAAAAACCCAATTACTGGGTTTGTCCATATTTCACCCAGCACTGGGTTGTATTTAACTCAGCATTTTTTTTGTGTATCAATCTATCTAAAAAATAAAAACAATCATTCTACATTTCTTTTAATACATTTGCTTTTCTAGTTAAAAATGACAGTTCTTTAATCCAAATTAATTTGATTTATACTTCCTTACATTGACATTTAAATTGTAGTTCTACATTCTGTTGGATACCTTATTTCAAAATCAGGTATTGATTTTGAATTTAAAAGGCATTTCCAACTCAGTTCTGAATGGCACACAACCCTAGACAATGCAACAATTTAAAGAGAGTCTTGATTAGCAAGTTTAAGTTAATTCAAATATAGACACATTTATAGATATTTACCTAAATAAAGACATATGCTTTAAAGACAGACATTTTATAATAACTTTGTCTCCTCCTTGAGTACTGAAGTTTGTTACTGCTATAGAAACGAATGCATGTTAAGTTGATACAACTTGGGATGTGTTTGCCAAATATTCACCTACACATTTGTATACTTGTATGTCAGTTAATTTTTTTATAATCATATACATGGCACCAGGTTTAATGTGAAGTTCAGGTTCGCCACTTCATAGAGGACTACAGGTCTCAATGGCTTGCTTAAGCTTTGAGTCAATAGCCACAGTTGGTAGAAATTTACCACACTCATCCGTGCACCAGCCCGAGTCAACAAGACAACCACAGCAGCAGGGCAGACGGCAGCGAATAAGCGAGGACGCACCATGAATTAAGACACGCACAATGGCAATGGAGGAAGTAGACGAGCGAAGAGGTGGCGTGTGCTTTGGATGGAGAGTTTGTTTGTTTGCTTGTTTGCATGAAGGTCGGTTTCTGCAGGGTAGAGGGATCCAGCGTCCTACTGTTATGTAATCTGATAGGAGATTCCAAGCTGGTCAACTCCATATGCAGTCCACGTTTGCCAAAAATATCTGGAGCCGGAGACTCCATCCCGTTTGGCAGCCAGATAAAGAGAGAGCGGGAGAGAGAGCGTTCCGGAAATATTTGCTGCAGATAATAGGAAACGTGTGAATCAGACCGACAGCCAGGAAAGAACAGGGATGAGTTAGTCGTGTCCCCCACTTTGCTCTCAGCATCGCCGTCGGGCCGTGTGTATGTTTGGTCGAGTCAACGAGGGCTGGGTTGAACTTTTCGGGCATGAATGAAAGTTGTATAAAGGAGACGTTGTGGAGTGAGTCACTGTATGCATGTATGGTGTGAAAGTAGAGAGATGGCTCCTGGGATTGTTTCAGCAATGCAGCACTCGCTGTTTGTGTATAAGAAAGAAAGAAAGAAAAGAAAGAGTAGGAAGCAAGAGCTCTCGAGACCCCCTTAGCCCTGCAGTAGGAGTGTGTGTGTGTGTGTGTGTGTGTGTGTGTGCACTCGGTTTTGGCCCACATTGCCACCCCCACCAGCACGGGTCAAGCTCAGCACGCTGCCGCTTCTCCCTGCTCTCCCTCTCTGAGTTGCCATGGCAACACACCTTGAGCTCACCCCCTAGAGGAGACCGGTTTAAAAATGATCTTGGCAGTGAGGTGACATCTTAAAAGAATAGTCTCTTTCCAAGTACAGACAACCCTGCAGCTATGGTCTGGCTGTCTTGGCGCTAGGGAGCAGATGGTGAAAAGACTGTATGAGGGTCTGGAAATCAGCAAGCATGAACTCGTGATGGGTGGAGAGAGAGAGAGAGCAAGATGGAAGGAGAGAGGCACTCTCATATAGATGGGCCCGTCCCAGAGGAACGGCACAGGCCAGGGCGCCACCTGGCTCCCCCTGGTCAATTAGCTGGAAGCACATTGGCCAAGCTTTGCAGCAGCAACTGCAGAGGCGCAGTGGCAAGGAGAGTCGGCCTGTTCAGTCGGTGGAATAACAACCTGGAATACCACATGAATAAGTCCTTTACTCATTTGCTTTCCACCTATCTGTTTGCGCGATCACTGTTTTCTTGATTCGATCCTCTTGCCGTTTCTCTCTCGCGCTTGCTCTCCGCCTCCCTCCCTCTATCGATGTCCTGGAAAGCTCTCATCAGTGATTCTGCGAATGTGTGGCGGCTTCATGCCGTTTCTCAATTAAGATGCTGCATACCTTTAGAGGCGGCCAGTTTTCTTTTTTTCTTCTTGTTCTTTCCCTCTCAATTCCTGTTAAATATTCTCTCAGACGCACATCCATGCCTCTAGCTGCTCTTATATCTCTATTTTCCCTCCTGTTCCTCCCTCCCTTCCTGCTGTACTTAGCACAGGCTCTAATAAGCAATGTATATAGGGTGAAAATCTTTTAGGAGAAAGGGTGGACGGCAGTTAAATCGTTTAACCCCTCTCATAATTAGATTTCAGATAAAGGGAATAAATCGGTTGCTTTCAATCAAGCTTTTTAAGTGGCAGCATGCAAACGGCACTGTGTACATATATACACACAACATGCCAAGCATCAATGCTTTCTGAGATGAAGGGAAGGAATTCTAAAATCTCTTCGGTTTGCCTTTCACGATGTGTCGCAGTGCTTGTAAAGTCCTTTTGTTCTTTTTTTAACCCCCAGTTAGTTTCAGTTATGAAAGAGCGTGTTGTTGTCATGCACTTCCTAGGCCCTCAGCGGCACTCTACACGTCTGTCTTCTCCTCTTTAGTGGTGTGATGGCTCCCCTAGCACACTGCAGTCCCCCTCTCTGAGACCTTTGTGTCAGCCTCACTGATCAAATGCTCTCCCTGACAGCACTAGTCTGGGTTGCAGTAACAAGCAACTGTAATCCCAACGTAGCCCCATCACTCTCTCATATAGAAACACACACACACACACACACAATGAAGTGGAGAGCTTATTGTTTCTATGCAGACTGGAAAATAGATGATGGGGCATGTTCTGTACTTACTGATCAACTGCAGTTCTCTCAGAGAGAGACTTACTTTTAGTGCACACACACACACACACATGTGGAAACACACATGCTCACAGGCCCCTTGGCTACCATTACTTTGTGTTGGACAGCCCAATTATCCCTTTGCTTTCTGCTTTCTTTAGCAGAATTCTCTTCCTCTAACTCTCTTTCTCTCATTTTCCCCAATTTTTCACTTTGGTCTCACTTTCTGTCCGTGTGCATATACTTTGGTCCATCCGTATCCACGGAATGGATGTAGTCTCATTTTTTTTCAGTGTAGATCCTCCCTCAGAAGGGCATTTGATATACTAAAACCAGTTATAACCTCTGTCTGTCGCCGCTTCCTCTCTCCCAGAAAGGAATCCTCTTACTTTACCTGTACTTGTGTCATTCTTCACAATTATTGGTTTTGGACTTGCTTTTCTCTGTGTGCGGTTCATTCCGTTCATCTGCATCCACAAAGATGCATTTACGTCAGTACTTTGAATATAACTGTATTTTGTACACTGGTAAAAAAAGAAATCACTTGTTTTAATACTTAAAACGTGGATAAACAAAATACACTTATATTCAAGATATATTCTCTCTTTATCTTACACAGTGGTGCTCCTCAAGTAAATGTCTTGTTTCAAGAGTTTTTACATATTTTAAGTGGAAAACAAGTCAAAAACCACTCATTAAACTCATTAAGCAGTGAGTTTTTTGCAGTGTGACTAGCTTTAGTATGTCAAATGTCTTTTGCAGAAAAATCTCCACTAGTTTTGAGATCCAAGTAAATCTTATCTAAAATGTTTTTAGATATTTTAACTGAAAAACATGTCAAAAATGCTTATAAAGAATATAAGTTTTTGCAGTGCATTCACTTTGGTCTTGCTTCCCTCTTTTCTCTATCTGTGTGCATAGTATTTGGCTCATTCATAGCCGTGCACTAGATCTCCTCTCATACAAAACATTCCCTTAACTACTGTTGTTCAGATTTTCCTCCAAAAGCATTTGACACACTAAACCTAGTCATAACCTCTGTCCGCTGCCGCTTTCATTCTCCCAGAAAATAATCAATTTTTCACTTGGTATTTCATCCCTATACTTGTGCGTTGCGTTCGTTCAGTCTGCATCCGCAAAACAGATCCTGTCTTGTATCTCGAGACGCTCTGGTCTCGTTCAAACCTCTGGCACACGAACTAGAGCAGATTTTCCTCCAAAAAGTCATTTGACATATTAAACTCAGTTGTAACCTCTGTCCGCCGCTGCTTTCATTCTCCCAGAAAGGAATCCTCAACCCCTCCCGAACGCAATGTCTTTTAGGAGGCAGTGGGGGAGGACAGACCAAAGCGGTGCCCTTGCCAACCCCCCCCCTTCACTCTCGCTGCCCCCTCCGCCTCTCCTCTCGCTCCTTTCAAACAGGGATTAGAGCACCCTTGTGTGGGCCTTTGAGACGGAGCGGAGATTGGAATCGGCGGAGGTGGCTTTTGGAAGGGAGTGGTGGGAGGTGTAGGTCAGGGTTATGGTGGGGATATATGATTGAAGACTTTATTAACCCTCCGTGCACCCCGTAGCTCAGCAGCGGGACTTTTCGGGCCTGTCTGCACGGGCTGGCGGGGTGCTGGACGCTTTGGGAAGACGGGGATCTGTGTCGGCGTCTACCGTAGCCCAGGGCTCAGTTAGGGGTTCAGGGGATCGGAGTGGGAGTCCGGCGGCGGGTGTCTGATGGAGCGCAGGCAGGCGGGCTGGGCTCAGGCCTGTGTGGCGGGGGGGTGATAAGACGAGAGCAGAGGCGTCCAGCCAGGACACGACGCCCACCTTTCATCTGTTCCACACCAGCAGGGGGCGGCACTGATGTCACTCAGGCAGGCTTAAAATAGAGCAGCGGGCAGAGGGAGGGCACAGAGCCTGCAGCACTGGGGGGGCAGCAGGCAATTACCGGCTGGGAAAGAGACGGCACTGGGCAGAGGAGGAGGGATGGGATGGGTGGTCATACTGTCCAGAGCTGAAGATTATAAGCCTGGGACCACAAATGATGTGCAAGGACTGCAAGAAACAGAAAAATGACCCCGTTTGCTCGAAAGATCTCAAAAAGACTTCGACCGCTTGCTTACGAGACGCCCTCGCAGACAGTTAATGTGTAAAAATGTCGTGCCTTGTCTTTTGGCAGTGTGTGTCTGTGTCTCTCTGTCTCGCATTCTCTCTGTCTGACCCTGCTGGTGTGTGTAACCTGTTGTATCGTGCTCTTGTGTTGCAGAGGAAGGCATCAATCATGAGTGCAAGCTGTGTAACCAGATGTTTGACTCTCCGGCCAAGCTCCTGTGTCACCTGATCGAGCACAGCTTCGAGGGCATGGGAGGCACCTTCAAGTGTCCCGTCTGCTTTACAGGTGAGGGGTCCGGCCCAGGGGGTTGGTGGGGTTGAGGTCGAAGGGTCAGGGGCAGTCAAAGAGTGTGGGGGAGGTGGGGGATACAAACTGCCAGTAATGAGAGGGTAACTGCACACAGTGTTCAGTCACATGGTCATGCATGTGGCCAACTGCAGTCAATTAAGCACCATTTAGCACATTCCCTCGTGGAGGATTACATGCAGAAGTGTCTTTTACTTTTTTGTCATCTCTTTGCTTCTTGTCTGTCTCTACTTGTTCTATCTCTTTTTCTTTTCATGCTGTCTTTCTGCTTCTCTTTTCACACCTCGTCTTGTCTCAGTCCCCATGTCAACTAGTTTTTCATCTCATCGTAACTGTTGTCTTCTTTTTTTTTGTCTCATTTCATTTTTTTGTAAATTTTATTTTTTTCTTCTCTTTTTCATCTCATTTAATTTTTTCCAGTTTTATACTTATTTGTTTTTATGTATTTTGATCTGATCTAACCTGTTTTCATGTCGTCTTGTCTCTTTGTGTCTTATTTCCTTTCTTTTAGTTTAATTTTATCTTGTTTCTTCTCTTCTCTTCTCCTCTTTTCTCTTCTTTACTTTTAGTCTTCCATTCTCTTCTTTGGACTTGTTTTCTCACCTCTTTTTTCTCGTTCTCTTTTTTTAGTTTTTTGTCTTATCTTCCTTTGTGATCACGTTTTCTCATCCGTTTTTCCTCATCTCATTTTTCTTCTTTTCTTTCGGCCTCATTTCTTTATTTTTAGTCTTTTCAGTTCCCTTCTTTTGGTTTTCTCATCTCATTTTGTCTCATCTATTACATTATTGTTTTCATGTTCTGTTTCATCCTGTCTCGTTTCTCTTATTTGTTAGTTTTCTCATCTCTTCTCACTCTTTTTCTCCCCTTCTGTCAATCTCATCCTCATCGCCACCACTCACCCCTCTCTCTCCCCTCCATTCCTCTGCTCCATTTCTCCTCCTTGTCCTGCTAATTGAACTGAATTAACTATTAAATTCATTGTTAATCCTGGTGAGAGAGAAGAAAGACCAGGCATGGACTCACTTTGAGAACACGGATCAACTTATGGCTTCTGAAATGCATATAAGATCAAAATATACACATATACTGTACATATATGTAACTACATTACATTATGTAAATCAAGATCAGTTTCACTAGACCTGAGATAGAAGAGAGATATTATGACACTCTTAATGCAAAAGCACACAATGGTTAATTAAGTTCAACGTCGCCAAGACAGGAGGCTGCGGTTCATGCAGATGACCTGCTGAGCTGATGCTAAAGCTAATGAGAGCTGATCTCCCCACTGCAATGCCTGATGGGACTCATGACCCCTGGGCAGATCGAGCCCCTGTCAGACGTTCCACTTTCAGTGGACCAGAAGCCACCTCAGTAGAATAGACAAACAAGAGCCCAAATCAAATCATAATGGCCATTTTGTACGCTGTAAAGTATCGCATACAAACTATACTAGCTTTTTCTGTAGGCCAGTTGAGGGCAGGTTTATAGAAAGGCAGTGTAATCCGCTCTCGCTCTCCAGGGTAGAACCCTCCGTGTACGTGTGCATTTAGTTAAACAGGCCTAATGTGTGTGTGTCTCCTCACACTAAGTTTGAAAGTCACTTTGGACTGTTTGGCAGCTAACCTTTGGGAATCAGAAATCATTACTTGAGCTTGTCAACATTAAAGACTGGTGTTGGAGGCCATATTGTCCCCAGAACTGCAACACGCCATTCTCCAGATAATTTCGCCCTGGTTTTTAATTCGATTCAACTTTTTCTTCCCTCACCCATTCTTTGTTACTCCTCTCCCAGTTCCAGCTCCTTCCATATTCACTGTACACTCCCTTTTGCTTCTCTATTCGTCCTTCCCTCCATCCCTCTGATCAAATCATTTGTTCTTTTGCCTTGTCCGTCCCTTTGTCTCCCTCTCTCTCTTCCTCCTTGCGGATTAGTTCTCCGTCTTTCTTTCACCTTTACCGAGTTGTTTGGATACACCACGTTCTCGTCCCCCTTTCCTCCCTTACAGGTACGCAGTCCTCTTTTAAACTTTAACACTATTCCTGTGTGGCTCATGAATAAGTAAGCGGATGCCTTCTCCTCCAGGGACGCTCAATAATTCATAGTCTCCACACACAGCAAACTTAAGTTTACTGAAACAAAAAAAAATAATACACGAACGGAATTTAAAAACCCGAGGAAAGAGGAATGATTTATTGATAAATATCACAAGGTCTGGTGGGGATACTTTAGTCTGTTTCTGTCTCTCCCTCCATCTCCGGCTGTCATCCCCTGCTCTCCGATAAAGAGAGTTTGAGAGCTTTTCATTTGAGAACACCCCCTCCCCCTTCCTCTTTCCTCAGTTCCGACACATTGTCTCAAATCCCAAAAATTCATTATTTTTATTCTCCCTCTCCTACCCAAAGCGTGAAAGTTGGTAGTCATGGATTCTTCCTTTTTTTTTCTTTTTTTTTATTCCTCACTCAGGATTAGTTCTTAAATCGAATCAGCTATTTTCACAGCCAATTCACTGTACACTCTTGGGTAAAGCGTTTCGGCCAATCGTTTGACTGCTGTTTCCCTTCTGTCCTTTTCCCCCCAGTGTTTGTTCAGGCCAATAAGCTGCAGCAGCACATCTTTGCCGTCCACGGACAGGAGGACAAGATATACGACTGCTCCCAGTGTCCACAGAAGTTCTTCTTCCAAACTGAGCTCCAGGTGAGTAATGCAGAAGCACATGGCAGTGCAACAAAAGCAGGTGAACATTCATGATTTTTGGAATAAGTCCAAAATTCACTTTTACAAGACCTGCCAATGGTGGTTGAGGATATTTAATATGTGTTAACGGCGGTGAATTTTTTTTTTTTTCCAAAATATTGCTCTTACAATTCAGTGTAAACACAGTTCCTAATACATTTACACAGGAGTTACTCTTTGCTTTACAAAGGCAATTTGTACTTGCATTTGGCACAAGAAGTGATAAGAAAAACATGAATCTAGAACAACCACTGTATGTAGGAAGTCTGTTGGACCAGAATGATCAGAATTAAGTATTCCAGAAAGCCATGTAAGAACTTCCGATGTTCATATTTTAATATTTCCTGATCATTTTTTATGTGTCATATGTGCAATGAATCTCCTTGTAGTAGCAAAAGTATGTCTGCTTTGTGATGTTTGGAATATAGTAGGATTCTGTAGTCGATCTCAGTTAGCCCTGATAGACACAGAAGTGACACAGATCACAGCAAATAAGGGAATTAAAGGAGAAAACAAGGTGCATCCTCAAGCCAGTAACGATTAGACCCATTACTCTGCAAATCAATCACACCACCTGCTGTGACTGCTGGAACTCACATTCATCCACACACACACATGCGCGTGCATCGTCAGGGCAGACAACTGGGAATGCTGTCCCGGGCCCACTCTCACTCACATTTGCAATGCATATACAAAAGCAGATTGCCATTCATAGACATTGTGTACCTACACACACACACACACACACACACACACACACACTAGTAAAGTGCTTCTCAGCTCGAAACTCTGGATTTGGGGAGAAAAATAATTAATTTAAACTTTTTTCTAGTATTTTCTATCCTGTATAAGTTTAATTATGAATAATTAATATATTTATTAATATAATAAATTTTGCATATTTTTGGGCTAATACCCTACATAATATGAAATATTAACACATTTATTATTTTTATTTTAAAGGCATTTTGTTTACTTTTACTACATTTTCTTAATTTAAATGAACTCTTTTGGTACTGTGTCTGTCACATCCAGTGTAAAATCAAACGAAACCAGTTGAGAACCACTGCACCTAAACGTTATATATTCTGTATATATACTGTATGAAGGAATGTACACTAATCACAGTTCAGATGGCCTTGAGCAGTTAGAGATACCGTACAGACAACTGTATGCCCTACAGGTTCACACTCAAGTTCACAGCACAATCTGATGTCTGACAGCTCATCAAAAGCCGTTTGCCTACTGTAACAATAACACACTTTGTCCACTTGACATTATTTCTTTCCGGATGAGTCTTTGTTTCTTTCTTTCTCTCTTTCCCTCTTCCATTCTCTTTCTTTTTGTCTTTGTATCTGTGTCTCTTTCTGTCTGTTCTACTGTGATAGATATAGTCTCGCTCTCTCTTTTACTGAAGCCTTTATCTTAGTTCCCTGAGGGAGGCCCTGAACCCCTCCACTCAGAGACTGACACACTCACACACATATAGACTTTAGCGAGTAAGCGCTGCCACACTCTGTGCACTTTTTGCTATAACTTTCCTTTATGACGCTGTGGCACCCAAAGTCCTTTTCCTTTTGACATGACTGTATACCTTGATGTGCGTTTTCACTGACAGCGATTTATTCCTGTTCAACTTTGTCAAACTGGCGATGTTAGCTATTGCTATTACGTAGCCTCAAATCACCTCTTTTTAAAAAGAATTTACTTCTGGTCAGTTTGTCAATGCTAATCACTGTCAGTGTAAACACACTTTAAGAAATCTGTCATTTTTTGATGCATTTAAATACTCCTTATTGACGTTCTTTTGAACCACAGTGTAGTTTTGTTCTTTGTTGGGCAGGAGTTTTGTGTCTTCATTGCCCAACCAAAAGATGTTTTTGTATAGAAATACAGACATTCTAGTGGCTGTGGTTTGGTTTTAAGCACCTCTGGATGTTCCTGACCCGTGGTAATGATTCCCAGCGGATGCATGGCAGAGCAGTGAGACACAACTGCTGACTCAAGTTTAGCTGGAGATATCACAGAGCTGTGAGGTGAAAAATAGTATCAATTTAAGCACCAACTCAAATGCAGACATCTCAGCCAAGCCTAAGGGCCAGGCAGAATTTAAATCTCTCACACACACATTCTTCCCACGCAGTCCCTTCTAAAGGACTAGAACTAAATGTACTGGTTAAAAAGTTACTGCTAACTGGTTGATTCTCCTTTAGGGACTTGTCTGTAGTGGTGGGACCTTACACTCCGATAGTATCAGCACTGGATTCAGGATTGTCGAAGGATTTTATGGCCATTTTTGGAGTTTTTCTTGATTGTTCTTGAATTGGAGTATTGAGTATTGAAGTGGACCAAATATAATGGTTTAAGAATCGTAATTTTGATATGCTCAATTAACAAAATTGTGACCCTTATGAGCACTCTCTTTAGATTGCAATAAGGTGCAGACATATTTACAGTTGCTGTGAGATATTTCTTGGCCAAAATCCTGTCACTTCTGTTGGAATCTGTGGATAGAGATTGTTGTAGGAGTCTAGCAGTTTGTGCATGTTTCATGAAATCTGACCCAAACCTAACCCAAAGCTTGACAGTTTTCCATGTCCCGTCAGAGTAGCAGACCTCTAGATGTGTGTTTGAATCTGACTCGCATTCAACATTTCCTAATCCCATTTCTCCCCTTAAGTGACAAATAGTCCAGATATAAAATGCAAAATGTGTCCACTAAGAACTTAACAATAATCTTAATGTACTGTTGCTAGGTCAGTGCCAGTATATGAAGGCGATTGTTTCTCTCTCGGTTTCTCTCTCTCTCTGTGCTGATTATGGGGCAGACAGATTGAGTAGGGGCAGGACTGTGAATAACTCAGCCCACAGTGGCTGCCACGGGCCGCTGGGGTCAGCTGCATCCTGCCCTAGCCCAAGTTACATTCATCTTTGTGAGCTATGGGCCACCATCCCTGCAGCCCCCTCCAGCGCCCGCCTGTGTGTGTTGGTGGGTGGGTCTTTATAAGTAGCAGGGTGTGAGGTTAATAGCTTACTCAGGTCCATGACTTAATATTTTAGGGGCTTGTGGGGTGTGACCTAAATCTCCTGCATGGTTCAAACACCCCACCCCTCCACGTGAGCCCCCGGACGCGGTGTGACAGTGATATAAGGCCGGCGGTGCTGGGCATATGGCCGGTCAGTCCATTTAGCAGCAGGGGGAGTGCTGGACCCTGTCGGTCACTGTCTGCCTCACCCTGAGGCCGGCCAACCGAGATACTCGCACCAGCCCATGGCTCAGCGGGCCCACCGCATCACTCCCACCCGCTCCGTCCCCCGCATCCACTCCGGGCCCACCTGAGCGGTGACGGAGGTGAGGAATAGAGCAGTCAGCCGCACGGACAGCTCCGTGTCAGGTTTTACCCCACTCCTGCCTAGGTAAAATGAGACTTGAACATGTGTGTATGCTGTTAACAAGACTGAATGGATGGACTGGCATGGCCTACGTGCCCTACCCAGCATGCCCTCCTAGTGCGGCCCCACTCTGTGTTAATCCTCATCTTCCCATGAGCCTTCACAAGACATGTTACTGTATCATCCCCCTCTCCCTTATGGCAAACTTTGCTTCCATCCTTTATCTTGTCTCTAATTCTTTCTTTCGTTCACACTCCCACCAACTCCCTCCCTTCCTCTAACTGTTTCCAACTCTCTCGCGCTCTCTCTCTCTCTCTCTCTCTCTCTCTCTCTCTCTCTCATTCTTTCTCCCTTTCCCATTTTCTTTTTTCTGGCTCCCAGAAGAGCCAGCCCCCATGCATATTTTAGCCCCTCTATATTGCCCCCACCCCTCTCTCGCTGTCTCCCTCTTTCCTTTCTGCCTCTCCCTGGTGCCCCATAAATAGTGCAGATGTAAGCTGGTAAATAAGTGATGCTTCGCCCCGATCAGCGCAGCTAGACCTACTCTGCTGGATCCTCCACTCCTTTGTTAGAAACTTCAGAGACTTTTTGTGAGTGAGTGAGTGTGTGTGTAGATTTTCTTTCAGTTGTTATTTTGTTCCCCAGGTGAACTCCCAACCGCCCACCCTTCGGCCCTTCCATAGGCACTGCTGTCACTCTCTGACAGCGCGCCTCATTTTTACACACTGCCTGTTCTGATTGAGCCCTCCAGGGGGCGCCACATTCCCCCCACGTCCTGTATCCCTTCCCCGCTGGCATGTGTGTGCGCACCTGGGTGTATGGTGTTTCCTTTAGTGTTGGTTAATATTTAACCGTACTCAGCAGTTTGGATGGATGGGTGAGTGAATGTGTGAGTGTGTGTGTGTGTGTGTGAATGAGAGAAG
>NW_015539907.1:1550864-1581370 GCF_001515605.1 Sinocyclocheilus anshuiensis
CAGCGCTGAGTGGAGTGATGCAAGGGGGCGGCATTCATCAGGGCGTACACATGCACTCACTTTCTCTCACACTTTCCGTTTTTCACAGAGGTGGGGGAAGAGCTTGTATGATTTCAAACTACAATTTGTATTTGTAGGAGACGAGGTAGATTAGATTTCTTGTTAGATTTCTCCAAACCTTGCAAGCAAGAAACCTTTACTATTATTGGTTATATTTAGGGTTATGAGATAATTTAAATCCTTAACTTGAAGTATTTAAGGTTGTGTATATACCACCATTCAAAAATTTGGGGTCAGATGGATTTTTTTATTTATTTATTTGTTTGTTTGTTTGTTTGTTGACAAAAATTATACTTTTATTCAACAAGGATGCATTATAAATTAATCAGAATTAAACATTTTTAATTTGTTACCAAAGATTTCTACTTGAAATAAATGCTGTCCTATTGAACTTTCTATTTATCAAAGAATCCTGAAAACAATGTATCACAATTACCACAAAAAAAGCAACTGTTTTCAACATCGATAATAATAAAAAAATGTTTCTTGAGCACCAAATCAGCATATTAGTAAGATTTCTGAAGGCTCATGTGACACTGAAGGCTATAGTAATGCCTGCTGAAAATTCAGCTTTGCCATCACAATTATAAATTACAAAATATATTAAAATAGAAAACAATTATTTTGAATAGTAATAATATTTCATAATATTACTTTAATGCTGTTTTGATCAAATAAATGCAACCTTGTTGAGCATAAGAGACTAATTTCCAAGACATTTAAACAATCTTACAGACACCAAACTTTTGAGTAATGCATTTAAAATGTAGGCAAAAATAAAAATGCAATTATTATAATTTGTAAATTAATTATTAATTAAAGCAATGCGCTCAAAACACTCGGGTGAGTTTAAAATCACCACAGACATTTTCTTCAGAAAACATAAAATCCGCCTTAAACTAAATGTAATATTAGCATATGAACATACAGGCACATTTTTACTCATATAGCCCACATTAAGCAAATCAAGTCGTTAACAAGTGTAGACGCTCTAAAATATCCATAGAATGTGTTCCATTATGCGTCATATTAGATTTATAATGTACGTGGAGAGTTTGTCTGGTGTACTCTGAATCTGCTTTTGTGTGCTGTAGATATTGATATAGGTTTCTATTGTGATGCTCAATTTTATTAGTGCCAGTGTGTGTGTGTGCGTGTCCCAGCTGCCCTTGCGTCTGGAGTGGCAGTGTACGTTATTAGAATGGGGATCTGGGGGGCTCTCTTCAGAGCCCTAACCCCAACACACACACACATGCCTACAGCTCTTCAAATCCACCTTACCTGCTGCTGATTGGCTGGCTGGTTGAGGGGTTGTCAGGGGACTGCTGTATAGTGTCTCCAGCTAAACTATGAGCCCTGTGTTTAGAACAGCTCCCTCTCGAAGACCATGACATCCCTGAGTCTGCAGCCATGCGCTGAGCCTTCTGACATGCTAGGCCTCGGATGTCTCTGATGGCTTTAGAGCCGTGATATGAGAATAGGGCGAATAGCGGGAACTTAGCCAAGAGTTGCTAATGAACTAATGATAATGAAACCGTTCACTAATGTATTCGGTTATCTAAATATGCTGGCGTACCAAACGGGAGCGGGTGAGAAGTGTGTCGTGGTTTTATGGATTTACATTGCCACACGGTTTTCGATGGAAATTCTCCAGGCGGTAGGCACTGGAGTAAACTAGAATCGGAGGGGACATGTTTAAGTTGTTTACCTGTTTGCATTTGTTTTGTTGCTCTGCCCTTGCTGAGACGGAGATTCAAACAAAGCTCCGGCCTGGCGAATTCAAATAAAAAACACTCACCATGGGGCGGCACTAATCTTCAGAGTAAATCAACACATTCGCATTCATTTATTACAACGTGGGACACCGGTTTCGGGCCGCGAGCATGCACGTGCGTGTTTATGTTGAGATAAAATGAAGTAATGCCTTTTTGCAAATTTTCCAGCGAACCCACCCACACTCCTGATTCTGTCACAAAATACCCCTGCTTGGAACAATCTATAAAGTGGAGGAAAGAAGGGAGGAGGACGTGGAGGGAGAAAGAACTTCAGCGGGATGGCACATAGGGAGATATGGTGTCTGCGTTAAATTAAATAATTTGGGGACTGGCATGAGAGGGAGAGAGGGAGGGGGTAAGGAAGAGTGAGGGGAGAAAAAAGAGAGATGTGTCCACTGGGATCACTATAAAGCGCTTTCTCATATCCGTCTCTCATGGTAGCCTGTTCCTTTAATGCACAGACAGAGCGAAGGATATGTTGAGACGCAACATGAGAGAAAGCGAGCTGAAATGAAAATGTGAAGACAACAGAAGAAGGAGGGGGTGTGTACGGCACATGCCCCAGTCAGATATGACAGTTGAGCAGGGTTGTGCTGTGGCGCTACAGCTCCGCGCTGCGTGGTGTGTGTTGTTGTCTCGCGTGCGGGTTGCCAGCTCGGGACTGGAACTGTCGTGGCTGTGACAGTGACGTATGAGTCTAAGCGCTGTCGGTGAGATGACTCTTGCTGCTCGAGACTCTCTACACTCGACGCACACGCGCGCGCATGCACACTGAGCGCAGCTGTGATCTGGAGGGTTTGGGAACTGTGGATACTTCACTCTGTTAGCCTCGCTCATTAACATAGCATAACAGATGAGAAGACTTTATCTTAAAGGAATAGTTCACCCAGAAATGAATATTCTGTCATTATTTACTCCCTCATGCCGTTCCAAACCTGTATGGCTTTATTTTTTTGTGGAACACCGAAAGAGATATTTTGAAAAATGTCTCAATTAAATTTAAATAGTGTTGTGTTGACTTTCATTATATGGATAAAATTAGTTAAAACATTCTTTAAGTATCTTATTTTGTGTTCCACAGAAGAACGTCTTTCAGGTTTGGAATGACATGAGGTTAAATAATGATAGAATTTGTTGTTTTTATTTCTTTATTCATATATTTAAATTCATTTATTTACATTTTTCAAAATCCTGTAATTTTGTCTTTGTGTTTGGAATAAATGTAGGTGAAACGTGGGTGAATAAATAATGACAAAAAATTTCAACTATGTCTTTAAGACCAAAACAAAGCAAATTTATTCTTTTATTAATTTATTTACATTTATTTACATTTTTCAAAGTTCTGTAACGGTTTATATTAGATTTAAATTCGTTTAAATGAGATTAATTAAATCCCAGATTTTCAATGTGGTCTTAGACTTTTTGTCTGTATTGTCAAAAGTCTTAAAGGTACAGTAGCAAACAGTTTGTTTAAAGGGGTCATATGACGCTGCTAAACAGAACATTATGTTGTGTATTTGGTGTAATGCAATGTGTTTATGCGCGCTACTTTACACTGCTCAAAGCTCTCGTTTGAATGGTCAATGGCAAATTCTTTAAATATAAAAAAACGTACTTACAGGCTGAGTCAGAAGCGCCAGACTGTCCTTGCAAAGTTGGAACTGCCCCACTTTATAGAAACAGCCTTTGTGCACAGACGCATTGTAGGCTACTCTGCAGGATCAGGAAACAGTCCTCCATAAAATGTGCTGCACACATCTGAATATTTGGGTTGAACTGTTCTGGAACAGTGTTGTAAATACAACTTAACCAGGGGCGCAACTTCACATTTGCCGAGGGGTATGCAAGATCAGTGTTGGCACCCCCCTGTATTGTAGTAGCCTCTAACACTAACTCACGCAGAAAACTTTCTGCAAGTCAATGACCAAAAGCCCAATACTAGCTTGTGCATGGAAGGTTACAAGTTATAACCGGGTTATAACCAGGTTATCAGGAGTGAAAGAAAGTGACAGGTTTGAAGCCCCTTCCCCCTTTTTTAATACCACAGGGAAAAAAGTGAAAAGTAAAAACTAGAAAAAAAAAAGAAAAATGTGTCACATAACATCCCCTTTAACTCCTGATGGCAGACCCTAGACCAGGGCTGTCCAAACTCGGTCCTGGAGGGCCGGTGTCCTGCAGAGTTTAGCTCCAACCCTAATTAAACACACCTGAACCAGCTAATATTTCAATATAGAAATGGATTTGACTATAAAGTACTGGACTGTTTTAGTGCCTAAAACACAACTGAATACAATTAATTTGTACTTAATTGTAAATGAGATGACCATTTTTGTTTTATTTTTGTATTACCTAGGCTCCAGGTATTTTAAAAAAAGGGCTCACTATAGCTTTATTGCTCAGTAAGCTTGGTTCTGGGTCTTAACACCACCAAAATCTTATTCTCCATCATTGCATATGCCCACTCATAGATGAGACATGCAGATAACTAGTCAACCTTCACTGAATTTTATATAATCAATGAACTCTGAAAAAGTTATCAGTCAATGTTTAACATTCTATTAACATTCTTTTGTCATACACACTGTGCTCACTTGTGCATTAAACTATAAATAAAAAAAATTACATAGCCTATCATCTTGCGCCCTATGATCTCAAATTGCAGAATATATCAGTAGGCTGCATGCATTTGAGAGACGTTCTTAAATGTAATGCACATAAATGCATGCACACTTTTGCAATTTTAATCGCCATTTTGGTAATTTTGCCATTTGGGACTTAACTGACGATGTATGCTCGCAGTTTCTAGTGTGGTTTATTTATGAAGTGAGCGTGAGCCTCATATCCACGTACAGTTGAAGAGCGTGCGCCGCGAGCACAGTAAAACGGCTGACAGGACAGTAAAGTTTGTTGTACTGACATATTACAATATCTCATCAGACCGCAGTTCCCTGTTGTTCTACTGAAGCTCATTTGGCACATGTACCTTTTCCAGGCTCGTTTGACTCGCGCGCTGAGGGCAAGCTGAAGTGCGAGTCTGAAAAGTCTCCCGTTTGTTGTGGTTGCAAAGAGATACGGCCGTTCCGCGTCTTAAGTTCTTAATAAATACATTTTTGAACTCATTAATATGCTAAAAACCATTAAATAAAAATGTTGCATTAATTATATTTAATAACTAAGCTTTTGATTATTTATAACCTTTTGTTAAAGAAGATTTTCACAGAATGATTTTGGCAAAATGGCTCCCCCCTATTGTGGCGCCCCTATGCACTGCATATACTGCATACCCCGTTTTTGCGCCACTGAACTTAACCACTGATTTCTAGTTGTGTCCTCTTTTGGAAGGCCAAACAAAGTAGTTTCGCTTTCACAATGAAACACATAGCGTCACACACGGCGGGCTTGAGTGAGCGGAGGCCGGCGGCCTAGAGTGAGGAACGGCAGATGGGCTTGAGAATGGCGCGGCCGGCGGATTTGACGAAGGAGCGGCCGGCGGGCTTGAGTGAGAGGAGGCTGGCGGGCTAGAGTGAGGAACGGCCGGCGGGCTTGAGAACGGAGTGGCCGGCGGATTCGACGGAGCGGCCGACGGGCTTGCGGCAACCACATGTGACGACCCCGGGCTGGATTCCGCTTCGTCCTCAGTGAAAGGCGATCCACAGCGCGAAGTTGATGTATTTCCTCAGTGACCAGCACGGATCAGCTGTGCCAGGAAGGCCAAACAAAGTAGTTTCGCTTTCACAACGAAACACACAGCGTCTTCACGACATGGCGGCGGTGGCAACAACAATACTACAGCGAGAATAAAAGTTACGCCTTCTTTCTTTGCGTGAACATTTGGGCAGTGTTATGCGTGTTTGGGTTTGAGACTTTAGTCTTTGCAACTTTAGGGATCTTATCTATGCACGAACAGCTTGTAACACTCCAAAGAGAAAGGAATACATGAAATCGCGTCATATGACCCCTTTAATTCTAACTAGACAAGTCGCTGTAAAATGCTATATACTGCTTTTTAATTTATATTTTTAATCATTATGTATGGATGAGGAGAGACTGATTGTGGAAGTTTAGAGTATTAAATATTATCAAATATTAAATGTCAAATGCCTTACGTTCCACAAGGAAAAACGTGTGTGTGTGTGTGTGTGTGTGTGTGTGTGTGTGTGAGCAAACAGAGAGAACTGTTCTGATTGGCTGTTTTGTGTCTCACATCAGACCCTATTTTTATGTTTGATGTCAACCTACAAATAATTTTTTATGTCACACCTGAGTAGGACAGATTGTGTCCTATAGAACAAAATTGCTAGTGTTTTGATTTCAAGAAAGCTTCACTAACATTACAAGTGGACAAAAAAATGCTACAGAAGTGTAGAATATGGCCTTTAAAAAGTTGTCTCCTCTCTCATTCTCTCAGTCTAGTTTTTTCTCTCTCAACACACAGACACTGGTAGGGGTCTCTCTCAACCTGACACTTTGGTTCAGCAGCTGGAGTCTGACAGCACACTCTATAAATCACACAGCTCTGACAGCACACCTCACACACTCTCCTATTCTCTTTTCCTCCTCGCTCTCACTCGCACTCTGCCTGCTAGGCTCACATATCGTTGTGACAACAAAGTGTTGACGTTGACCCACATAATGCGTTTTCTCTCTCTGTCTTAGTTTAGGGCTGCTTTGGAGTCAAAACCTCCTCCCTGAGGGGAAGCAGGGAGGGTTTTAGTGAGGCTATGACATGGAAAGAGAGTGTGTGTACTTTGAGTGCATCTCTGAGTGGCAGAACACAGCTAGCGTAGCGTAGCCTAGTGTTAGCCTAGCGCAGTGCTATCGCCCATGACACGGCTCTACTGAGGCCACCGAGCTCATCTAACATTCGAACCTCCACACTCCACAGATCTCACGAACCCACAACTGTGTGTGCATGTCCATAAGGGCTTGTGCATGCATGCGTGTGTTGTTTTTGTATGTAGTCTGTCTTTATGTCTGCGTATTGTTGTTTGATGCCTGCAGAATGTGTGAAATTTTATATTAGAGACTGCTTACAACAAAAGGACAGCATTTACTATGGATCAAAATACCATAGTAGACGTAATTAAACTGAGGAAGCTTAGTCTTAACCATTGTTAACATGAAATGCCATTTTCAACTAATTTTACTTACAGCAGTTTATTCATCATGAATGAAATCGTAAAAAAATTAATGTCTCTTATGCTGCATTTAATCGATTAAAAAGCTGTAGAAACAGTAATATTGTGAAACATAACGATTTAAAATAACTGTTTTCTAGTTGAATATATTTTGAAATGTCATTTGTTCCTGTGATGACAAAGCTGAATTTTCAGCAGTCATTACTCCAGTCTTCAGTGTCACATGATCCTTCAGAAATCATTCTACTATGCTGCTAATTTGGTGCTCTATTATTATCATCAATGCTGCAACAGTTGTTTTCAGGATTACTGTAATTTTTGATCAATTTAATGCATCATTGCTGAATAAAAGTATTAATTTCTTCAACAACGAAAAAGTAAACTTACTGACCATAAACTTTTAAATGGTAGTGTATATATATTACTACAAATTATGGTTGTAATGATATATTTTTTTACTGGTATAAGGGTCCGTCTGTATGCCAGTCGTGTGCCGCTATTTGATGCCTGCAGATTGTGTCAAATGTTATATTAAAGACAGCCGACACAGTATGCTGACTTTTAGAGCCAGCTCTACTCTGTTGCTGAAGATTACATCATCGAGTTGCTTATGTACATCATCGCTGTATAATTAATCCCCTGTACATTTAGTATTTATTTGGCAACCTGGTGCTTGACAGAGACGTACCGATGTCGGATATACAGTATGTATGAGTGTAAACAGTGTGATGGTGGGGTGTGTGTGTGTGTGTGTGATGAATGTGAGTAGGCCGCCCTGGAGCACAGAGGTCAGAGGAGGTCAGTCATAGTGGAATCACTCCCTCCGCTCTTTTCAGAGAGAATAAAACGACCATACAGAATTTGACTGATATCACCTGGATTTTTCTCTCCAAGTTGCTAAAGGCATAAAGAAAGTTTATGAATCTAAATGAACCACATCTGAAAGTGTGAACAGGTGTGTTTATGCCACTATTATTGTGTGCACACTTAGGTGCACATATATCTTGTATCGGTTATTTGCATATGGTGGCATATAATACAAACATGGTTTGTATAATAAAATTAATTGCTGTGTGTGTGTTTTTTTTTTTTAATAATATTAGTTTTACATATTGTAAATATCTCTTTATTTATCTTTTTTATTTATTTATTTATTTTTGGTTTGTGTTCATCAAGTAAAGAAAATAAAAGAATAATAAAATGTATTATTTTTAGTATTTTTTCTAAATGTAGTATTTATTCGTAATAGTACACCTTGGCTTAGTGGGAGCTAATTTCTAGGTCATCTATCATAAGCATATTTATGTTTACATTTCATTCAGATTCACACATACTCCTCCAGTCCTGGTCAGGCCAGAAAGGGGAGAGCATTTGGACAGTGACGTGGGTGTAGTTCACTTCAGTACAGCAGGACGTAGTTGCAGGGAAGGTGCTAAATTCAGGGACAGGCACTATCTGGGTGGAGAATGGTGTGAGTAGGTGGGAAGAGGGGAGGGATGAGGGAATCCAGGGGCAGGGCAGGGGGGCATTTATTTGTAGCACACTCCCAAGTGAGTTTCCTGTCTCTGGGAGGTGAGAGCTGGGAGCATAACTCATTGTTCTTTTTGAGAGCACACAATTCCTGTTTGGTAGTAATATGTTTAAAATAAAGAAATTTTTCCATTCATAATATATGAATATATTACATCATTTTGTTTCAAATCATATAGCAGTGGATGTACGTGCCTTTGCATGTGTTTCGCTGGGGAGCCGCCGTTTTGCACTGTTCTGAGGTCAACTCGTAGACGTCAGTAATTCCAAAGAATCCTGTTACGAAAAACAGTTTACTGACAGAACGGCCACCCTCTCCAGCAACACTCTTTTCTCTCTCTTGCTCTGTTCGCTCTTGCAGAACGAGCCAACACATTAGAGTTTCACTTGTAGCACACTCCCAAGTGAGTTTCCTGTCTCTGGGAGGTGAGAGCTGGGAGCATGTGAAGCTTTAAGACAGCCCATCTGCTAGTCTCCGGCCATTGGAAGACTGTCAAGCGAGTCTAAAAATAAGCTACTCTAAAGTGCACCAGGCGGCAAAGGTGATTTTTCATTTTGTTTTAAAAACGGAGCAGAGAGGGACAGACTAGCGTCCTAAGAGCAAAGCCCCCACCTCTCTCTCTTTCTCTCGTACTCATTCACGCTCTCTTTTTGACAACTTTACTCTCTCTCTCTTTCTGTCTTTCTCATTCATGATCCCTCTCTCTTTCTTTCTAAACTCCCTTCTCTTCTCTTTTTCTATCAGCTTCAGTATTTTCTCTCCCTGTCTGTGTTTAGCCATACAGACCTCAGACAGACTCGGCAGAGAGCACTTTATAAACCCGATAGCACAGAGACACACACTGTCTGTTCAATTTTGTGTGTGTGTGTGTGAGTGAGCATCTAGATACAGTAATACAGTGTGTAGTGCAGAGTGGCTCTTTCTCCTCTTCTTCAGTCTCTCTATTATAATATATTGATATATTATTTATTAGAGATAGAGAAAATAAATATATATAAAGTAATATGTGGTCACAGGTATATTGACTAAATTAGTATTCTTTGCATTTTTTTTTGCACTGAGACAAGACTTATCTCAGTATTTTATATATATATTTTTATTTGTATATTTATTTTATTTTATAGTATTTTTACAAATATTTTATTTTATAGTAATGATGTAAATAAAAATTTAAATTAAACTTTAAAGATTAATAAAATGCCACCATTATTTATAAAAAATGTATTTAAATATACAGTGTAATAATAAAATAATAAAATATATTTAAATAACAATTTCCAAATTTATTTATACAAATTAATAAATTATATATATATATATATATATATATAGGTTTTAAAAAATAGTTATATATGTTTTATACAATTTATATGTAATTTTTGTTTAATTTTAAAATATTTTGTAGTAATATGTTTACGTCTGCTCTTTGGTCTGTTTTTAATACACTTTGCACTTTTGTCACTTTTTTCACTTTTGCATATGGATAATAAAAACAACATTTTTGAAAGGCCTTTTTTGGTCTGATTGGAAAAAATTTTAATTGTACGGACAAATTTAGCGACTTGTTGGACTCAAACTTTCTCCAGAACGGCCACCCTCTCCAGCAACACTCTTTTCTCTCTCTCGCTCTGTTCGCTCTTGCAGAACGAGCCAACACATTAGAGTTTCACTGACACTGCACCGTCCCCAGGGGGCACCACGGAGCCGGGAGCCAGGGGCCCTGCGGCACACACACGCTCGCACACACGAACAGCCCTGATTGAAAGTGACATGACAGCCGCTCGGTCCGGCTATATGTGCATGCTCTGTGTGTGAAAAGAGGCTGTGTAGGGAAACGTAGATTTGATTTTCCTTTATCTTTATCTCCCCACCGCTTCCCCCTTCTCTCTCCCCCCTCCTCCTCCTCCCCCTCGGTGAGTGCAGCAGTCTCGCAGTCACTGCATCAGTAATGTGACTGGGCCATATTTCCCAGGAGTGCACAGCTCCGCAGGATTTAGCCTCTCTTTTATAACCAGTTTAGGAAAACAATGACAGCGTAGATATTGACTGAGCTTACAGGGGCTGTTCTGCCCACCGCATTGCTTCCCCCTGCTCCATCGCCAAGCCAAGGGAGGGAAAGGTAAGGAGGCTGTTCCCCACATTACGCTGTGTCCTCCTCGCGTTGCAGTGATCAGGTGTACGATTAAAACTACAATGAGCGCCTAAAACTGCACTTGAAATTGAGAGGAAGTTGTCGCATTTCTGTTGCAACAACGGCGCATGAACCGTGAGCTCTTCAAGTTTTCGTGCAACTGATTCGACAAATGCGTCCATGCGCGTCTTGTGGTGTGTTCAGTTGCAGCTCATCCATGACTGTTTAAACAGCCTTCCTCTGTGTTCTCCACCTCTCTGGCTCGAACTTCCCCCCTTCAAGAATATATCAATTACAGCTGCATTGCACTGATGTCATATTGCGAGTCATTATCAGATTCAGACACACACCATTCTGGCGATCGATCGCCTGCGGCTTAATCAATAGCGCTGCCCCCGACGACGCGCTCGGATGAAGAGAACAAACTGCGACCGGCCTGAAAAGGTGTTTGTTCCAACACACTGATTAACTAATTTAAACAAGTGTTGCTGGTTTGATCGCCCACACATCAGCTGCCATCTTTCAAGAGAGATATCGGAGCGATGGAAATAGATGTGTTGGGGTGTGTGTGTGTGCGGTGGGCAGCTGAAGTGCGACACTGTGTTGCGTTTATAAGGGTGTGTGTGATTAGACCGAGCAGATGTATGATACCACAGTGGCTCGTATATGCCAGAGATCATGAAATAAGCCGACGGTGGATGTTGATTGTTGCTAGTGGCCGTGTGTGTGTGTGTTTATGTGAGGTATGTACATAGGCATGTGTGCGCTGGGGAGTCTGAGCGCATGTCTTTTGTTTTAGTGAAGGATCTATGTGTGTGTATGAAGGAGGTTGTGTACTGTATGTTAGGTCGGGCTCCCCGCACCCCTCCAGTCCTACTGTACAGTTTCCATCAGGCCACTGCAGTGCTGGTGTAACCCTAGACCCCAGGGGACAACACTGCCTCTCTGTCCCTCCACCTCCAAATCAATACAGCTCCACACAGCCCTGACAACCTGGGGGAGACCATACACACACACACACACACACACACACACACTCCCTCTTTCTCTGTCACAAATGCGGACACTCCAATTCAGACTTGCTCTTATTTACGCATTATTTGAATGCAAATCCAAGAATGCAACAGTATTTTAAAGAAATTCACTCTAGTAAAGATTTTGAATAAAAACACAATACACACACACACAAACACACAGAGTAAGATGCAATAGTATTTTAAACAAATTCACTTTGGTCAGCATTTCGAATAGACACAATACACACACAAACGCAGAGTAAGTGTATATATTGCAGGTTATAAACTGTTGTGTACTATTCAATATGTAATTTTATAATCTTATTTTATAAAAAGAATTTATATAACTTTATAATTTAGTTTTTTGGTACAAAAGTAAAAGTTTTTAATAAAATAAAATTTCAAATTGTGTATGTGTGTATATATATATATAATGTTTTTGTTTATATTTTAGTATATATTTTAAGTTGAAAAATGAATATAAATGTATATTATCTATGGAAATATTTATAAATGATAAAATAAATAATCATAAAAGTATATCATTAATACAATTATTGAATAAATATATATTTACAATTATATATTTGTATGATTTTATTACTTTATTCTTTTTTATTTATTTCATAGATGATTTGTACATATGCAAGGCTTTTTGCACTTTTTTATAGGAAAGTATAGTGAAGACAGGAAAGGGCGGGTGAGCGAGTGAGAATGGTTTCAGGACATGACTATGGTTAGAGTCAGACCTGGGCTCTGACACTGTATTATTGTGTGTTTTAACTGGAATGCAGTATTGACTAATCAGAAACCAGAAATGAAACGGCCTGTTTAACAACATGTAGTAATTTATTCTTAATTTAAGACATTAAAAACAAGTCACGAAGGCTTGATCAATGCCAGTACTGAATGAATTGAGATTAAATGACATGAGATTATTATTACTATTATTAGTGTTTTTATTGTTTTTGTTGTCATGATCAGCAGCGTAAATGAAAAGATAGGCGACCCAGATGTTAATTTGGTTTCACATTGAGTCGTAGTATCAGGTATATAATGACAATGGCTGAGTTGCATTTGGCTCTGCAGCAGGTGAAGATTGAGTTTGGAGGGGGATTGGCTTTGTGCGGAATAACTGATAATTGATTGAGCAGCAGCATATTCTTGGGGACTCGGCTAAGGCAGGTTTGGGTAAATTGGGTCGTTAGTTGCTCTTGACATGTGCACATGTGACAGTGCAGGCAGGTATGCCGTATTGACTCATTGCTCATTGTCATGTGAGTCCCAGGATTATTTTCAGTTATGATTCACCATGCCGTTGCTTTTTCCCGTTCCGTTTTGTTGTAATTCCGATATGTGAAACAGGTGCTTGATGATGAGGACAAATGATTTGCAATATGTTTGGGTTTTGTCCGATGTGCACCTCCGTCTCGTTCTCCTCTCCGGCGGCACTCAGAGCGAGACATAGACAAGGCTGGCCTCTGCTGGAAGGGGGGGGGCAGGGCAGGCAAGAGAATGCAAAAGGAGAAGTGCTTTGCTGTCATAATGGGGTCAGTGGCTCCCAGAGAGATGCGTCTCCTCGCTCAAGAACCCTCCTTGTGCGCGTCTCCTCTCTGTTCCATGCAGGAGGGGCGGGAAAAGAGAGAGAGAGAGGCCGGGATGGAAAGAGGAGGAGGAGGATGCGAGACGCGCATCCCCTGACAGGCTGCCATTGATTCGGTCTGGGGTTTTAAGACCCAGTGGTTTGGCCTTCCTCGGATGGAACTGCCCATCCCCTTCACCAGAAATCATTTGCAAAATATGTGCACTAAGATAAGAGGATGAAGAATAAGAATAAGTATTTATCAACGAAAAACCATGTTTAATCCTTAGATTTGTCTCCCCCTTTCCGTTTTTTTTTCTTCTTTTTTTTATATCGGGGCATAAAAACAGCCTATCTCTCTTGGAGAGATTAATTTGGGAAAGGAGCTTTGAGAGGGAAAGTGGGATGATTGCCGGCTCTTCTCTGGGAATTGGGTTTATGGTCCAGGGAAAAGCATGCAGAAAAGCAGGGCTGCCGAGAGACTGCGGCAACACAATAACCATTTAGCCTGTGCATATCTGCTCCTGTTTAACCCCTCACTCAACGACTGATTGATCTGTGTATGTGATCCTGGTTGTAAGCCATTTTTTAGGCCATTATGGCTTCCTTTGTGCACAGTGGTGCGTACAATGTATGATGATTTTTTTGAAATTGTAAATAAAACAAAGATTTCACTCTTAAAAATAAACGTTCTTTACTGGCATTGATGGTTCCACTATGGAACCGTTTAATTGCACAAAAGATTCTTTAGATCATCAAAATATTAAGCTAAGAAATGGTTCTTTTATGAATTGTTCACTGAAAAGTTCTTTGGGGAAACAAAAATGGTTCTTCTACGGCATTGATGAGAGAACCCCACTTTGTAACCTTTATATTAAAGTGTTTTGCAGTACGTTTTACAAGAAAATACTATTTCAGTCTTTCTACATCAAAATTTCATGTTCAATTCAATGTGTTACTTGCCATTTCTTTGTCATCAATTGTAAAATTCACTAGCAACTTCTGAGTGAAAATTGTTTCAACAATTTCCAGTTTTTTAAAGTGTACATTCTTAAAAATAAAGTGTTATTGGAATCTATGGTTCTATGAGGAACCTTTAACATCCACGAAACTTTACATTGGACAAGAGGGTTCTTTATATTGGTAAAAAAAAAAAAAAAAAGGTTCTTTGGATTGTTAAAATGTTCTTTATACTAAAAAAAATGTATTTTAAGAACTGTTCACTGAAAGGTTCTTTAAACACCCTTTTTTTGAAACCTTTGTTTTTTTTTAAGAGTGTAATTTGACAAAACTCTTTTCTCTCCTACTTTTCTTCTACACTTCAATAGGGAGAGATTTGATATTTTATTATAAATGTATGTTCTGTTCTCAGGAGTCCATAGAACGAGAGCCTCGTAAGGCATTGTGCTGATTTAAAAGATTCATAAACATGTATCCAATACTCCAGAATAAACAAATGAGTGTTTTTGCATTAGAAACAGAGAACTCTAAATCAAGCGGAGGACGAATGTTATGTTTCTCTGCCCGGTGCGGAAGTGTGGCGCGTGTGCGCGTGGGTGGATGAATGGGATCGCAAGTGCACATGTGCCCAAAATTTAATGGGAGGGTGTGGAGAAGAAAGAAAATGGGAAGAAAGGAAGGTGTTCGCTCGTGGCTGCAGAGCTCGAACTCCTCTGTCAAAGTGGGGCTGCTAGCCTTGAGATGGACAGACAGGCCTGGTGGGTAAATGGAAAGAGAGATGGATAGAGGGAGAGAGCGAAGGAGACGGGTGGAGGTGTGGGCACGTAGCTTATTATTTCTCTCCTCATGTGTTCTCTTCTGTTCCCCTGCAGAACCACACACTGAGCCAGCACGCACAGTGAGACCGGGCCCCGCAGGACTCCCGGTTCAGCCTAGAACCCCGACCCAGGCCCGGTGGGGGAGGAACATTTCAACATCACAGCCAATCAAAGTGTCATTTGCTACTCACATGTAAAACTCTAACGATTCCGCCACCAGGCGCAGCTATTACGAACGGTGGGGAATGAATATTAATGGGATATGCTATTAAAAAAGAAAAGGAGAGGAAAAAAAGGAGATGGAGAGAAAAAGGTATTCTACGTGCAGTATTTTTTATCGTCCCTTCTTCCTGGTTATGTGTTCCTTATTTTCTTCCCGTTTTCTTTTTGTTTTTCCTTGATTATTTTGGGGACAAAAGATAGGGGGAAAAAAACCGGAAGGAAAAGACACCCTCTGCCTGATTTTAATCTCTAGAAATACATATCTTGTCCTCTGTTGCTTCATGTATCAAACTTCATACGTGCCAATTTTGTTCTTTTCAATGCATATATTCTCAGCCCTTTTTTATTTGTTGATTGATTTGTACCATTTATTTCTTGCAGTAAATAGGTACTTGTGCTGTGCTGTGATTGCTTGCCAGTCGTAATATTTTTCCTTTCTATTATTATTGTTATATATTTTCTTTTTTCTAATTACAGTAAAAAGACAAAAAACATAAAGAAAAAATAAAAAACATAATGGTTTTGATTGGATTTTCCAGTACATGGGCCTTATGGATGTTGTAAAAATGAATATCATTGATTTCAGTGCAACTGGATGATGTCTGCTTTTTAAATGTGAATTAACCAGATTGCAATAAACTAGTACAGTTGAAAATAAACAAATAAATAAATCATGAATAAAGGGAATCCGTGCATCTGAAGTGAGTGTTCTTTCAAAGCGCAGAGTGGCTCTGTTCCCCTGATGCTGTGTGAGCTCTATTCTTCTTGTCATGCTTTCTATTTAACAATAAATATCTGGGAGCTACAGTAATGCTACTCATAAAACAGATAATTTGCTTAAAAAAAAAAAATGACAATGATAAACTCTTGGACGGGTGTGAACATGCTTAACACAGGCTTAGTTTATTTTTACATTAAAAATAATAATAATCAAAATATTTGCGGTGGATATTGTTATACATGTTAACGTGGTAACAACTTTTATACAAATTCAAGTCTACTATGATTCATCTGCAGGAGAGGAGAACAGTAATTCGATATTGCCTCACAAACCATGATTCATGCTGCTTTCATAGTGTTTAATTCAGTGCGAGAGGATCTGAATCAAAGACTTGAGTCTTTGCCAATTTTATATGGTGATTATAACACTGCTCGCCGTCACATGAATTCAACTGTAAAATATGACAATCTGAAAATCATGGGAAAATGGCACTTGTCATTGGTATACTTAATCAAATTTATTCATCAGGTTTTAGAGGGAAAGATTTTATCTTGTATAATGTAAAAAAAAAAATCATAATGCAGGACTATGATGCAAATTTCCCTGAATATTTAGCATTAT
This sequence comes from Sinocyclocheilus anshuiensis, assembly GCF_001515605.1. NCBI lineage: Eukaryota > Metazoa > Chordata > Actinopteri > Cypriniformes > Cyprinidae > Sinocyclocheilus > Sinocyclocheilus anshuiensis. The sequence continues at coordinate 1,567,440 of NW_015539907.1, forward strand.
GATTGCTGTAAATAAGGAAAAACCCAACACTGATCATCAGATGATTTAATGCCTGTGACTCACTGAATAAGGGCACAAACATCTATTTAAAGTACTGTTTCTTTTACCAGTGCAGTTTCTGCTTTAATTGCATCCATGTGTTTAAGCAGCTGGTTCGGCCGCTGAGTCTCATAACTTGAGCCGGACAGAAGGTCGGTGCTGTTCCCAGAAATCAGCCATCGGAACGCATCGATACACTATGGGCCCCGGGGGTCCTCTGAACCTGTCCGCTTGGGAAACAGGGTTCAGCACACCATCTGAGTAACTCCTAAATACTTGAAAACTAGCATGTGATTTTATGAATCATCCACAAATCCCCAATAGTACTGAAAGATGCCCTTAATAGGCTACTGGTGTTTCAGTTGTTTAAGTATTTCATTGTACTGCAGTTTATCAAATCTGTGCTGTATTATGAGCATGTGCTTTTTAAGGGTAAATGGAGATTTCCAAATGAGGCAAAGTTTGAAATTGCATTTGTATTTTGTGGTAGAATTATTTAAAATATTTGAGGATATGATTAAGTTAGCAAATCAGTTAACCAATCTATCTGTCTGTCTAGGCATTGCCAATCTTCACAGCCTCAGAGGGTTATACAGACCCCCACACAGACACCCAGCATCCCAAGGACTCTCAATATAACGAGATAGATTTTCTCTAAAACACTTTATAATTAAGAAAATTCACCAACATTACCACATTATATAATGCTTAACAGATCATTAGCTAGCAAGTTAAAAAAATAAATTAATCTACAAATCTCACTGATGTACATGCAATTACAATTGACTATACAATTTAGTTTTTTGACATACCGTTATAAATTATATATATTTTTATTTTTCTGTTTGTTTTGTTGATTAGCCTATATTCTATTCTATTATATTATATTATACTATACTATATTATATTATTACACATCCGACAAAACAAACAGAAAAAATATATTAATATACAGTGATATGATTTATATTATTATTTTGTATTATATTGTGACTGAGCGTTTCGGTACCTCATAATCAAACCGATTAACATAAACATGAGATGATATGATTATCTTATCTGTTTCTTATCAACAGGTAGTACAGTAGTCGTGTGTACTCAATTTCACCTCAAGATGCTTGTTTCTCTTATCAGCGTCTCAAAGTCTTGTGATAGACTCGCATGAGCTGTTAGGGACCATCAATAAAATACCGCGCAGTTTTGTACGATTATAACATTTAATGGGCAACACCTGTATAACCACAAACACACACACAAAATCCTTAGTAAACATTTAAAATATAATATAATTTGGTTAATTCTATTAATCCTCCGAGAGTAACAGCCAGTGATTGTAACGATTGTTTCGCGTCACAACGCAAACATTTTACGACTGTCCCTAAGAACACCACACCACAGAGCACAAGAAAAGTTTTGCAAATATTCACTTTCTTCAGGCTATCGGACAGTTTAAAGACCTGGATCGGATGCACTGTGGGGAGCAATATTTATCAGTCATTTAGCTCATGAGATGAAACAAGGTAAGCGATAATTATTATAATATGTCTGTTTATTCTAGCGAAGTATCAGACAGGCAGTTCGTGCGTATTTTAGTTCCGGGTGTGTTTCACTGAAGTAGGAACCTCAGTGGGTTTACCAGGAAAGGTGTGTCATTCAGCGCTAAACCTAAACCCTTGTGTATTAGTTACTAAATGCACGATACAGCGTCATTGTTAATGAATTTTCTCTGAAAACTGGCCATCATAAGGGAGCATGGCTGCGGCGCTACTGTCAGAGACGGCGATCAGGCATCGGTCTATGGCAGAGGAGGATCCGAACGGGAATGAACATGGGGCGGCTGCACGCAGCACCGCGCCTCGCTGGGGCCCGCAGCACGCTGGAGCCCGACAGCTCGCCAAGCTTTACTCTCCCGGTAAGACAAGCACATCGGGTGTCATTAAACACACCTGTGTTTATATGAATCGTTTTTCTACTCTTTCACGGTGCAGCATCATCGGGCCACATAAGGCCAGGAAAGCACGAGCGCACACAAAAGTTACGTGCAGCTTTGTGCATAGAGGTCAGTTTGATCAATAATATGTGACAGCAACGCATGAATGACATCAACATAATATAATGAATGTTGGTGCTTATATAACATCCTCCTGCAATATAAGACTTCTTAGTTATGGGTTGGCTGTATTGTGTATTTGCCACTTTGTAAAACTTGTAACACTGTGCGTTTAAACCCTTAGAAGTAAATGCCACTAGAAATTGTACCTGTCAGCACCAAGTGTTGAGAACAAGAGAATCGTTTGCAAACTATGTTTGCAACTCGTAAGTGACTGTTTACTGTTTTCTCTTGACCCTCACATTTATCAAGACCTTTTTGACTTTTTTTCCTTATTGGAACACAAAATAAATTTTGGGCAGTCTGTCACCATTCAGTGCATCTTTTTTTTTTTTTAACATAAAATGAAAGTGAATTGTGACATTCTGCCTTGAGTAAATGATGACATATTTGTTTTAGGTGAACTGTTTATGATTTGCTGTACAACATTTACATTTTTATAGACTTGGAGACCTTTATGATTCATATTTGGTGCATATGAATAATAGCTTTTTAAGTGTTTTTTTTAATAAATGTGTATGCATATTCACATTGGAAATATTAGGGATGTTTTATATTACTTTTTATATTTGATATATTTTTAATGTCAGGGATATATGGAGAAGTCATGGTCGTTTATTGACATTTAATATTTCATAATATTTTACTTGTACACAGATAAGTGTAATTATTTATATCTTTTAATTTGAAGGATTGGTACCTGCTATGCAGAGGAACTATTCTTCAGAAAATCTATACAATTCTTGTGGTATCATTTTTCAATAAGGTTCCATCCGCTCTTCATTAATAGCATTAACTAACAATGAGCAATACATTTGTTACAGTATTTATTCATCTTAGTTAACATTAGTTAATCAAAATAAAGCCATTTGTTGTAAGTTCATGATAGGTTAGGTCTAAATAAATATTAAGAGATACAACTTTTGATTTTAATAATCTACAGTATTGGTAAATGTTAAGTTACTTTAACTGCGATGCTTTAGTAGCCTATTTTTCTTCATTAGTTCGTTAACTAATGCAGTTAACGAATAGAATCTTATTAAAAGTGTTGCCATGATCTTAAAAATCAAGCATGCAATAATCTAGAATGACAGCAGAAGTCTATTGTGCTGTTCCTTGATGTTCCCAGTTATTAGACATCTTCGACAAGCTGTGCTTCCGCTGATATTTTTTATTTGACCTGTGTCTGCTGTGGGGAGTCTTACACGGAACACCAAATAAACAAATTAATGCATGTTTCAGATTTGACTTCATTCCACTTTTAGCTTAATGGAAAACAGCTCCATCTCTGCACATCATGAGCCGGAGATCAGCAGCGTTAGGAAAAGCCTTTAACCCCCAACCCCACCACGCCATCCTTCTACCCCCCGACTAAAACAAGATTTAGCATTGAAAGTCCCCCTCCACTGTCCTCTAGCTGCAGAAGCAGTCTCATTGTGTCATGGGACGCTTGTAGTGTGCAGCTGCAATTAAAACTACATCGATTTAACTCAAAATGCTATTAAGAATGATAATGACCACTCCATTTTCTTTGCCAACGCACCCAGCGCATTAAGCATATGCTACCACCGGCACGTCCAGCATGTAAATTACTTGGCCATGTTGAGAACGTTTGAGAGAAGTTTTGCGAGGTTAATAAGATAATGTTGTGATGCTTCTCTCTGTGAATGGGGGTGGTTGGGTGGGATTGTGGATGGGATTTTTGGATGAGCTCAGTCGTGTTTAGTATCCACCAGCTGTGAAGTGCATGTCGGAGAGGCTTATCTGTGGGATTCTCAAGGAAAGTATGCTGGGATTGTTGTTTTGCTTGTGCTGTGGTTTGCATGCTGTTTGCAGTTGTAATTACCACACTTTTAAAGTTTATCGTCCATGACATACAGGATTGTGGTTGGGGGGAAAATAATATTTCATAGTATTGCAATATTTTACCTCAAAATATCAACCAATATTCTTATAAATATTCTATTTTTTAGATATACACTACCTTTCAAAAGTTTGGGGTTGTTTAGGGTCACCAAGGTTGCATTTATTTGATCACAAATCCAGTAGAAACAGTAATATTGTGAAATATTATTTCAATAAAAAAAAAAACTGATTTCTATTTTAATATTTTAAAATCTAATTTATTCCTGTGGTGGTAGAGCTGAGTTTTCAGTAGTCATTACTCCAGTCTTCAGTGTCTCGTAGTCCTGCAAAAATCACTCTAATATGCTGATTTGGTGCTCATTTGGAATCATGTCTTATTATTATCACTGTTTTTCTTATGGCTTATTATTATCAACAATTTTCTGCATAATATTTTTGAAAAAACTGTGATACATTTTCTCTTTCAGGATTCTATGATGAATAGAAGGTTAAAAAGAACAGTGTTTATTTGAAATATATTTTTGTAACATTATAAATGTCTTTACTGTCACTTTTAATCAATTTGGAATCCTTGCTAAATAAAAGTATTCATTTATTAAAAAATTACCTTCATTAAGAACTAGTTTTTAAGATGAAGAAAAGCTGAAAAAAGCTGAAAAGATGAATTATTTCTGATTCTGATTTAAATTGAATTAAAATGGTGTTAGCAAACAGGATATAGAACTGCATTTCGAACATGAATGTAAGGAAATAGTACAATTAAATTAGTTTGTAACAAACTGGTAAAGCAAGTTTGTTGAAACAGCTTTTGATTGCTTTGAAAAAAGTCTGAAGTTTGAACTTTGAAGGCTTGGAGGCCTTACGGAGAAGAGAAGTAGATAGATTGATTGCAAGTAAGTTGTGAGCTTGCTTACACTTGGCCAATGTAATTCCAATTCAATGCATTTCGACAAAGACTTGGAATCTTAAATTCTTTAGGTTATTTATTTCCGTACAACCAGAACCATAAGAATTTGTTTTTGCAACTTTTATGCCATAGCTTGGCGCCATGTGGTTCCAAAATGGTAGCGACTCATGGCTCGCTTCTTGCAGGTATCAAACCATCAACCTTGTGGTTACCATTCCTGAATCACACCACCCCCAAATGGTCTTGCCCACCTCAAGCCCTTGTATATTTCCTTTAATTCGATCCTTTATCCACAAAAAGAGCCATAGACTTGGAATCCAATGGTTCGGTTACCTGATGGAATTCAGCTGGCATGAGCTGATGCTGAACTGTCGTCCATCTGGAGAGGCCATGGAGAGCAGAGGCTTGAGCCACAGAATATAATGTCAAGGATGCTAAAAGCAGATGCTCCGGAGGCTTGTCTGAGGCTGGTTTGTGCCTGAGATGAGGTGAGCGGGAATGGCGTTTGGAAGTGTTGAGGCTTACTGGTGAAAAGGGATTGATGAGGCTTCAGTCTGCTCAATGAAGCCTCCGGCTCATTACTGTAACCCCAGGACAGCGGAACAGCTGGATGCCTCTCCCTGCCATATGTCTGCGTGTCATGCACCACTGACTGCTCTTTGTGCTTCTTATCCCACTTTACAGATTCGCCGCAAAGTAAACAGGATTTACAGGCTACTTTCTGTTTCCCCCATTGCCTCTGCCAGCCGCCATGCTCTGGTTACCGGGGTGCTTGCCGTGTGTTTGAGAGAAAAAGAGATCAATATAGTATTACATCTCAAGATCTAGTTTCCTATGCAGTCAGCGATCTTGACTTCAATCGGTTTAGTCACTTCTTATTTGTGGCAGACTGATGTCTTGACTACAGAAAAGCTTGAACTGTGCGGAAAGGTGAATGATACGAGCTGTAAATGGGTGGACGGCACTATAGACACACTGACCTACAAGTGCGAATGTGATTTTAAGCTTATCAGCTGTCAGACACCACTATATTTATTTATGGTAGCAATCCTGCAGATATGCCAACAATGTGTCAACACTGCACAGCAGGAGCATTACTCTTCTTTGTGTCTGAATCCGTACCACCATAACAGTCCACTCGGAGATACATTCCTGTTATATACACACCTTTATGTTTGAGAATAAATTGATTCTTATTCCTCCTGCAGACTTTGAAGTTAATGTGAAACTTCATGCAATTCAAAGGCACATATATCTTTTCTTTAATCTTTCTGCCTGGAAACAAGGCTGTATTTCCAAGGCTCAGGGTTGATACAGTTTAACACTTTTGTTTTATTTTGATGAAGTAACCACAGGTTTTGCCGATATTTACAAGATTGGGGACATCAAATTGAAAAAAAAACGTTTTTTTAAAACTTATTTTTATCTTTGCTACTTTTGTACTCTATTATTGTGATATGGTCCATTTCCGATTTATCCAATGATAAACAGTGCGTAAAAACAAACACTGTGGTTGATCGTTTTATGTTGGTCAGATGGTTTCTTCCTGTCTTAAGTGGCTAGTTCTGGGCAAGAATAAACTGCAGTATGTAGACCGTCTGCCAGTTGCAACAAACTCCTTAAGTTACAAACAAACTGAGTGATAATTTGTTTACAATTATAACTTAGGCTTTTCTTAACTGGAGGGGTTGAGGACAGGCCTTTTGCAAAGGCTACACAGTCTGAGCACTTGAAATCCAGCTGTTTGCTTTCCTGTCACTTTAAGTTGTGACCTCTGGCCCTAGATCAGTCTGAGGGCATCTGGTGGCCTTGGAGATGGAAATTTACTGAAGAAATTTACACTGAGTGTCTTTAGGTCGCAGCTGCTATGTCCACCTTTAACCCTGTGATCTTAGGTTCACTCCCCTATCACTCTCTCTTGATTATCTAATCTCTGACTGACTCTGAATGCCGTCACTGTTTCATCTGTTTTTTTTTAATTCTCCTGGATGTACAGTAGGTGAAGTGAAAGTGGCTCTAATGAGCATTTGTAAATTTCGAAGCCATTTTTGAACTTTTTACCAGCTGCTCTCAAGGTGATTTTTGGTGAACGTTCAGATGTTCACACAGATGTGTGCTAGCAGAGTAATCACTGTTGTACTTCTTCACATCAAATAGGAACATACACCACCATAAAAAGCTTTTTTTTTTTTTTTTTGTTTGTTTGTATATATTTTTTTTACTTTCATTCAGCAACGATGCTTCAGATTTATCAAAAGTGTCAGTAAAGTCATTTATAATGTTACTAAATATTTCTTTTGCACTTTCTATTCATCAAAGAATCCTGAAAAAATGATCAGTTTCCACAAAAATATTAAGCAGCACAACTGTTTCCAAATGCAGAGTGAGTTAGAAGTCTTTATGCGTCAGACACAGTAAAGTATATTTTCATTGTTCTGCACCCATTATCTGTTAATAGTAAGCTAGCAACAGAGACGCTGCAACATTTCCATGTAAGAAGAAATAAAAGTTACAAAAGAGCCTGAGCCAAAAGGAAGCAGTTGATCTTTCGGCTTGCTGCCTTGTAGGCAAATTCTCCGGTCTGTGGCGCAGGGCCAGGGATGTGTGTTACAGCACAGAGAAGAGACCGGGCCACGGAGTAGAATAAGACACCAGACACGTCTGCTTGACACCGAGCATAACCCTGCCTTCAGTCCTGCTGCACTGCACCACATACTATACAACACATCCAAACACACCCACAATCCATCTCCCATCTCACTGATGAACACCTCCTTGTACAGTTTGAGTATGTGCTTCTAATAGGTTGTAAATCTATTGGTTCGATTTTGATCACTTTTTTTAGAGTGCATTATAAAAATATACTTATTAACTGTGCAATGAAAACTGAATGAGAAGACTGCCTTGACAAATGAATGAATGAATGAATTAATGAATGAATGAACATATACTCCATACATCATTCAGAAGTTTTTGATCAGTAATCTGTTTTTTTAAATAATACTTATTGAGCAAGTATGTTTTAATTGATCAAAAATGACAAGATTTCTTTCAAATACATGATGTTTTTTCAGCATCAAAGAATCCTGAAAAAAAAAGCAGCAAAGTTGTTAATAATAAAAATTGTTTCTTCTATACCAAATCAGCATATTACAATGATTTCTGAAGGATCAGGTGACACTGAAGACTGGAGCAATGATGCTTAAAATTCAGCTTTGCCATCAAAGGAATAAATTATACTTTAAAATATATTAAACCAGAAAACAGTTGTTTTAAATTGTAATAATATTTCACAATATTACTGTTTCTAATTAACAAAAAAGCATGAATAAAAACGGTAACACTTTAAGGTGTCCATGTTACTTGTACATACTATTGTAATGACAATAAATTAAGCATAATTACATGCAAGTAACCCTAAGCCAAACCCTAACCGTATGTAGTTACATGTAGTTAATTAATATCACTCGGTACTTAAATGTATAATTACACTGTAACAAGGACGCCTTAAAATGTAACCAAAAAAATCTTACTGCTTCAAACTTTTGAACAGTAGTGTATGACTAGAGCAAAAGTTTCATTTGTATTATAAGAAGTTGTTCTGGACTTCTGAAGAAGTTGTTCATTCCTATGTACCTATGCACCTTCCTGTGCAGATTTTGTTACAGAAGCCAAAATATGAAACATCTGTATTTGTATGGCTTTCTTCTATGAAACACATACTGTAAGGAGATGTTTAGCAGAATGTTCAGACTTTCTTTTTATATGGTGACTAGGGACTTAAAAAAAGCACTATGACAGGACTTTTGCACTGTACTTAGTCTTCTGAAGCCATACAATAGCTTTATCATAGACTAGTGTTTCTCTCTCTGCAACAGCTCTGAAATTCCATTTGTGCGTATGAATATTTAAATATGGTTTGTTGTGATCTTGACACTGCTTTAATGATGCAAACCCATGCTCGCAATTCACTTTCACTGTATGGAAAAGCAAAACTTCACAGTCTGCTAAATGTCTTTTGTGTTCCACAGAAGAAAGAAAATCATACAGGTTTGAAAACAGGAATCTTTGTGGTGATACATAACATTTATATACTACTACAAAATATTTTTTTCCAAGAAGTAGCAAAACTTTTCAGACTTTCCTGAGTGTCGGTTGTTAAATTACACTCCGGTTCTTGCAGATTCTGTCCTCTCTTGTGGCAAACTGCAGACTCCAGCTAATGGTCTGTGCGGTCTGATGACCGCAGTTTTTCTTGCTAAAGCTGCTGGATGCAGCTTTCACTGATTTAGAGAGCCGAACACCTCTGGGTGCGCAGCTACTCTAATCTCATAGTCACTTTCTGACTGCAGAACTATTGCATTTCTAACTCGGTTCCTCTTGAAGTTCATTCAGCCCAATCAAACACTTAAAGTTGCTTAGCCATGTAATCTTATTAAGCCCGACCCACTGCCAGGCCAACACTGCCCCCTGGCAGCACCAGAGCCCATTCTTTAATGCTTTTCTTTTCTTTCTACGTGTGCATTAGAGTCCCCTTACTCAGTGGAGTCTGACCTGCTGTATAATTTATCCTGCGTTCCCGTCAAACTCACACCAAGTTGACCACGTCATGCCTGCCGAGTGCTCTTGGCTCTCGTACGCTGACCCTGGGGTCAAAAGGTCACAGGTTCAAGGTTCTGAACGGCTAGCTCTTGGCCATACACCTGAGATGGTCTTGTGACCCGGGCCGCAGCAGAATCAGGTACTCGCTATGTGACGCAAAACATATAGTGTTGCTCTGGTTTTCACTGCGCCACTCTGTCCAGCATGAACTGCACACCGGCAGCGTAAACGAAAGCCAAGTGGGCTCTCGAGGGGAAAGAGTGAGAGAAGAAAAGAGAGGGAGACGGAGAGACGAGGAGGAGGGGAACCTGGCTACCTGCAACCTCTCCTGCTGGGCTTCTCAATTATACACACACCAGGGCAGCTAAATGCATTAGGACCTCAGCTGTATACATGATACAAAACCGGATTCACTCACTCAAACGCACACACACTCGAGCGTTTTTGGGATGGGAGGACGGGGGGGGAATAAATGCGGCAGGATGTTAATGGCGCACACAGAAAATTGTCTCTTTTGCATGCCTACACGCACATAGAAGCGTACCAGGGCACCCAAATACATTTGGACTGGAACCACACAGCCTGTTATTAATATTTGATGGAGTTCTCCATCAGCTTTCTGTGTGAATTCAGGTGGTTTGTGGCAGTTGGGGACAGGGACAGTGGGTGAGCCATATAATTACTATTATCTAAATTCCATTTCTGAACGCGGCCCTTCCCGCGCCGTCCTCAATCAGCACTGTATTTAGTGTGGAGTTCTCGGTGAAGTGGCTCCGCTGTGAATTTTCAATATTTAAAATCCACTCTCTGCATTTTAATCCCTCTCTCCCTTATTATTAATGAATTTCAATCTAAAGGCCATAAACCTGCTTAACTCTTTGCATTCCCAAGGTCAGAGGTTCGGATTCTAGTTCGTAACGTAAAGATGTGAGAAACATGATTTTGAGTTTACGGGACGACATATTTCGTACAACCTCTCGCTGTGACCTTCAGTGCTCGTCACTCTGGAGATTTGGAGATATTAAAAGGTGTTGTGTGTGTGTGTGTGGGGGGGGTGGTCTCAGGGGTCGCTCTTTCCTAAGCCTGTCATCTGTGGCCCTTATCAGGGTCAGTCTGACTGGGTACAAACACAGAAACGTATAAATGTGTCTACCTATCTCTCTTTAAAAATGGGGGGTAACTAGAAGGAATGGGAACCGAGAACCAGTTCCTTTTTTAGAAAAAAAATATTTTAATGATTTTGTTATAGGAAATCATATATATATATATATATATATATATATATAAACCTTTCAAAAGTGGCAATGGCAAAGCTGATTTTTAGCTGCTATTATTCCAATCTTCAGTGTCACATGATCCTTCAGAAATCATTAATATGCTGATTTGATGCTCAAGAAACATTTTCTAATATTAAATAGTGACAAAAACAGTTGTACTGCTTAATTTTCTTTTTTTTTCAAGATTCTTTGATGAATAAAAGTTCAAAATGCATTTTTTTTAACGTGATACATATTTACTGTCACTTCTGATCAATTTAATGCATCCTTACTCGATAAAAGTATTAATTTCCTACAAAACATTTTTTGAACAGTAGTGTATGTTTTCTGAACATTGTACTATGTAATCTAGTTTCACCACAAAAGAAATGCTGTGTTGTTAGTTTATTATCTAAATTGAGTGCAACAAACGAAAACGGTTCACTGGGAAATCATACAAAGTCAATAAATAGACTCCTACTTTATATTTCTTTTGTGTTGTCTGATTTGTAAACAGTAGTCAGTCATTTTATGAATTGGTCAAGAAGACTCACAAAACAGCCTCAGTTATTCGTTTGAATCAATCTAATGCCTCACTCAGTTGTTCGGAGTGGCTCACTGACCTAAAGAACAGAATTACAGAACAGAATGATTTGATTCCTTAAAAGTACTAAAATATTTGTTTATCTTTAAGGATTGAGAGTCACAATTGTTCTTTTTTTTATGATTCACATCCCTAGTAATCAACTTTTGTCCCTAGTGGTGAACGTTTTTGTTCACCCTGTCCAAAATGTTTTTGTCTCTCTTTTGTCTGTCTATCAGTGTCTATCAGTCCTCACATACTTAGCTGTTTTTTGAAAATAACAGCATTGTATGGCACAAAGCGTTTGTTCGAGTGTGTCTGGGTACATGTGTTAGCGTGTGTGTCCCAGGTTGAGTTGTCCACTGAGAACAGATGAAAGCAACAAGGCCTGTGACTGATCCATTTGCCCTGATCAGGGGAATTCTACCTCCCTCTCTCTCACACTCTTTCTCTTCCTCTCGCCATGTATGACCCACTTTTCCTGTCTCTCCCTTCTTTCCCAAAGTCCCCTCTGAAGACAGGCCTACAGAGAGCTGGCAAGGGGACAATGTGTGTGTGCGTCTGTGCCATTATGTATCCCGCTAAATATAATTGTGTGTGCTAATATGAGGTTCATTTTCCTGGCCAGCATTTGATGTTCCTAAATCAATACCGTTTCCTTTTTGCCCACATGTAGATGCCCTTGGCATTGTTGGGTTGGGGGTTGGGGGGTGAAGTGGGGTAGAGAATGGCTCAGTCATGGCATGTTGGCAGGACTTTGTGGCGTGGCCGGCCCTCTGAAAGGCAGCTATTCTGAGTCTGTGAGTTGCTTTTTGTCTGCCTCTCCGGAGGAGGTGAGAGCTGTTCTTTCAGTGCCGCGGCTGCGCTGAGAACAGAGGGGCCCCGTGCACCACCGCAGCCCCATCAGGAGAGCCTGCCGAAGAAAAGAGCCCTTTGTTCGTCGAGGATAGAGACAGAAAAAACACCCATCACTCCGCAGCACAAACAACACATACTGTTCACACTCGCTGACTTCTGCTAGCGTGACAGGTGATAAACCGCCACCACGCCCCCCGCACCCCACCCCTTTTCATCTGAACTCACCCCGACTCGGCATGGGATCTAAGCGTTCTATCAGACGTCCCATCAGCTTGTTAGAGCTGTAAAAGTTTTTCTATCCTCATTTATTACAGGATTAGTTCATCCAAAAATGAAAACTGCCTTCGTTTGTTAAGTCTTTCCAAAACTTGTTTGACTTTCAGGAGGACACAAAACAGGACGTTTGCAGTAATGTGATAGGTTCCTCTTTTTCTATGTAATTCCATTGAATGAGGTGGAGAGTTTAAGTGCTGAAAAGATTGTAAAGTATCATAAGTGGATTTAAAGACTGTTTACTGAATTCTGCTGCAACCAGATTTTTAAATCTGTGAGCCTAACCTGAGAACTGAATCAGTCTGATTCAAGAATGAATCATTTTGATTCAAGACCAATTTTGTGAACTGGATCAGCTGATTCATTGAAAAGATCTAATTTCATTCCCTGCTCTTTTTATGAGCTAGCACAGATATCCATATTTGTAGTGGATAACAACTTAAATTTTGGTTTGTTTGTCACACAATTCTATTGTATTTCTTCAGAAAACATGCACTTAATATTTTATGACTTTTATGGTACTTTTAAAGGGATAGTCATGTTATTTCATGCTGTATGCGTATTTTTTCTGTGGAACATAAAAGAAAACATTTGGCCGAATGTTGGCTAACAAACCATTTCGGGTCCTATTGGTTTACATTGTAATTTTCGCTCATACCATGCATCAGAGAAACAAGTGCAATCTTTAGATTTTTGTCTTTGAACTTCCGTTTTTGTGGTTTGCTCTATAGAATCACTGTTGAAGAGTAATTAGCTAGTGAAGTGGATTTATTTATTGTAGAGTTAACAAAACTTATGTGCATTAAAATGTTTGAATCGGATGTCTTAACAAATGACAGCAGACTGGGAAGATTTTAAAATGTATGAGCTTACCTTCACGCTGTGGAAATACAAATGATAGACAGAAGACAACTTGAGCAACACTGAAAAGGGGCGGAGCTACATAAGGTCTATAGTGGGAACTGAAACTATCCATTTAATTGTTTGTTTTTAGAGCCTTACAGTCCTATTCACTTTCTGTAATTATATTCACGGTTTGTTTTCAACAGAAGAAAGTAAGTCATACAGTTTTGGAATGACATGAAGATGAGTACATGATCATATTTGGGTGAATAATCCCTCTGAACCAGAAATTTTTTAAATTTACAGAAGTGTAACATTGAACAAAATGGTTTACACAGGAAAGATTCACTAGGTTTTTCGCCTCAAGCTGTGTAACCGTGCTTACATGCATCAGCAGGTGAAGCGCGGTGAAACTCGAGGATGGACGACGGCGTATTACAGCCTGCCGCAGAAACTTGCGCACATTATGTCAGAGCGAGAGAGCAAGAACGCCATTAGCATTCACGGACGTTGTTTGGCACTCCAGCCGCCCCTCTGCGTCGAATCAGGCGTCGTTGATTAATTTCAGCCTATTAGCACCCCCTACCCCCCTTC